>NC_068998.1:42198538-42200065 GCF_001194135.2 Octopus bimaculoides
TATATATACGTACACACACGCGCACGCACACACACATACACATATATATGATTCGTTTTGCGAACGGGGACAATAAACGTAATGCATAAACAACTAAATTATGTATAGGTTGTGAGTGTATTTTTATGCGTGCACGTGGGTGTTTGGATGCATATAAGCATGTGTGGGGGGAAAAGTATCTGACTGTGGCTATACAAGTGAATACAAATATGTATAAATACATATTTATTCATAACAAAGTCAACGTAAATCATTTTTCCACTCAACCTGCCACAACATGGAAATACAGACGCTCACACACATACACGCACGCACACACATGCACGCACACACATACACATACTCACACATACATACGTTTATTCATCACAGTAGATAGTCACTCAAATAGTTGAATACAATCCTGATAACTATATTCAACGAAAAATCTCCAGAAAAATGATTGAATTACCACATTTTATTCTTTTAACCACATATCTGGAGTGAAAATGAGAGAGAAAGGGAGGAAACATGCATACATACACACATACATACATGCATACATACATACATACATGTATGCATTCATACATACATACATACATACATACATACATACATACATGCTAATATGTATAAATATCTATCCAAAAATATATGCTTTTGTAGATAAACATGTTATGTGTGTAAGGAAGAATGCGAAACATTGGTATCTCATTGATATTTCAAAAAATTCATTTTCCCTACACCTGTTCCTACGTCTCATAAAAACTTTGTTAGCAATATAGGCGTAGGCGTGGCTATAATGCAAGCGTGTCTATAAGTGCAGGCGTGGCTACAGGCACAGGCGTAGCTATAAGTACAGGCGTGTCTATAGTCGCAGGCGTGGCTATAGGCATAAAGATGTAGAGGAGCGCCATCTTGCATAAAATCAAATCTTCAGTATTCTCCCAAATACTGATAACTGGCCAGATTTCATTTTGCAGCAAGGTGAGGTAGCTTTCAGCATTCATGGCATTGCAAAGCATGAAAGGACCCACAAGCCTGTCCGAAGTCATTTCACGCCATACCGTTACCTTGGACTGATTCTGTATTTTTTCAGAGGTAATACGAGAATCCCCTCCTGCCCAACAGTGGTAGTTGTGACGGTTCACAAACTCACCGATGTCGAATACCGCTTCATCATTCCAGAGGATATTTTTTAAAGAGATCAGACCATGTTTGTAGTGTTTCTTAATTTCAAACAAAATAATCGATCTGAAAAGAGAAAAAAACCACGAATAATCAATTCCCATACATTAAGGAACATACACAACAAATTTGAGGAAACAATTATAGCTAATAAATAAATTATAAGTATTTTAAAATAGGGAATTACTTTTCAATCACCCTTACCAACCATGTGGTTCCGGGTTCAGTCCCACTGCGTGGCACCTTGAGCAAGTGTCTTCTACTATAACCTCGGGCCGACCAGAGACTTGTGAGTGGATTTGGTAGATGGAAACTAAAAGAAGTCCGTCGTATATATGTATATATATATATATATAT
>NC_068998.1:42200482-42200939 GCF_001194135.2 Octopus bimaculoides
ATATATGTATGTGTGTGTGTGTGTGTGTATGTATATATATATATATATATATATATATATATATATGACTAGACTATTCTGTCGCGACTAGAATTTAAAAGTGTTCACATGCTTTTAAAAATGTGATGAGTGCTTTCTTACTCCTTATGCAAAGCAACACTATTCCATGTAACAATATGCATTATTTAGTAGATCAAGACATGACCTATACATTTAAGTATATTAAGAATTAATAACTGTTGTTAACTGTCTAATACGATGTGGTACATGATATATGATATATGATAAACATGCAAACACACACACACACACACTTACTCATTCACTCACTCACTCACTCTCACATTCACACACGCACAAACACAAACACAAACACACATATAAACTTACAAATGTTTGTATGCATGTATGTATGTGCAGATGTATATGTGTGTGTGTGTCTTTATTTATATATATA
>NC_068998.1:42201263-42206916 GCF_001194135.2 Octopus bimaculoides
GTGTGTGTGTGAATAAAAATAAATATACAAAATAAAAATTAAAATTAAGATTTTAAAATATATACAAAAAAAGGGTTTTGTATTATCGTGTATAGAGAAATATATTATTTAAAAGAGTTCCAACTCTGTCTGTTTTTTATGTTTTATTTATATTCTTATTAAATTAAATGGTAAAATGAAAAATGAAATGAAGTGTTGAATGTCTTATTGAATATATGAAATATTGAGTACTAAATATAGAGAATCAAATATATAAAGAAAATCAAATATATAATGGCGAGTACGTACTTTCATGCCTATTGGCATTCATCAGGCCTCATCTGACAGACTTTAACACACACACACACACACACACATATTGTGCAGGTAGCTGGGGCGTAATTTGTAATCCGAAAATGTCTAAATATGTAGAGGTATTGATTGTTAGGAAACTACTAATATATGCTAATATATGATTTATTGTGGAAGAAGGTTGACAGTTGCATAAATTATTGCGTATGATAAATATTAAGATATACATTGAATGTGTTTACAGATACGTGTGTGCGCTTATATATATATATATGTGTGTGTGTGTATACATAAATACATATTTATATATATATATATACACGCACACACGCACACACACACAAACACACAGACGCACACACACACATACACACACACATACATGTATATGCTTTTGTGAACGTCAAAAATCCGTAAATGGATATGCAGGTGGGTGCGTACACAGACGGACAGACAGATAGATCGACCGATAGACAGGTCGACAGACAAGCATACATACATACATACATACATACAGACAGACAGACAGACAGATAGACAGACAGATAGATAGATAGATAGATAGATAGATAGATAGATAGATAGATAGATAGATAGATAGATGGATAGATAGATAGATACTGCCACAAACGCTTATGTCTTCAAGTTCCTTTTCTCTCGCAGCTGGAAATTTCTTTTGACAAAAAGTTAATTTTTCTCTTAAAGACATGTTAACAGAAATATCAAAGATGTTATCTTCAACAAGACTAGTACGTCTGCGTTTTATCTGAATGTAATATACATTCGCGGTTTTACGAACGTTAACCTTCGTACATCATTGTTTGTGAGATCAAATCTACATTTTAAAACCAGATGTCAGTACAGACTGCGGATGAAACGAACGGAACAAAATTGTTTTATCATATAACGATTTGTATAGCAATATAACTTGGAATTTATTTTCTTGTGTTATGTTACAAAGATAAAACAGAAATTCGAGGAAATTTTTCAGAATATTTAATTCTTTATTGCCCATAGGGGGCTAAACATAGAAGGGGCAAACAAGGACAGACAAAGGGTTTCAGTAGATTACATCGACCCCAGTGCGTAACTGCTACTTATTTAATCGACCCCGAAAGGATGAAAGGCAAAGTCGACCTAGACTAAGCACTTACTAGTAATCCTTACTTATATGCATGTAGTACAATTTTTCTGAATTTTCAGATTTTTTATATGCTAGGCCACTGGTTTTAAATTGATGTTAATTAAATTGATATTCAATTTATCACGTTCAGTATATAAATATAAATTTAAATAATTATGTTCTCTAACCGGCAACATCTACTGCAGTGAACTATCTTCTGCAGAAGTTTCCGGAATTTAGCGTGCCAGAGCTGAGACATTTCAAAATAACTCCAATGTAATCGGTAGAACTGTACGCACGTCAAACTTTATGAAGACAATTCGTGTATAGTTCTGCAAATTATATTGAATTTAGAACGGTCGTACTGACGAAACACGGGGGTTTTATGTAAATAAAAACGTTGATGGCGAAACCAGTATACGATAAATTCTTTACTTTATTATATTTTCATTTTGTCTTGCCCACTTATGTTCTATGTTTGCTGAATTTTTTCTAGAGAACATTATTTTCTTTGTGGTTGAGTCATTGATGATCTCTTTCTAGCATATTGGATGTCCACTTATACTCCCGCCACACACGCACACACGTACACACATATACTCCCAAATTTTCATTGAGCTCAATATAGCATTTCTGTTTCATGGTTATCTTCAATGGAGACTACAGCAGGATATGTGTTAGAAATACATGTGCCGTTAGAAACGCAGATACTGAGACTGTTGCAATTACATGGTAGAGGTTTTTTCCCTGTTCCTACTGAGAAATATAATTTAGTTTATATATTTTGCTTAAGAAGAAGTGAAATTGTTAGTGCAACCATACCTCACCCTAATGGTATTTCCATTAAAGATATTAAAATACATATGGTCTGCAAAGAAATACTTATTTATAAGGTTTGGAAAAATCCTCGCAATGCTGGGACTAAAATTTAATCTACATAATGGATTAAATCACATAATATTGCTGTCCCTTTTATAATTTTTATATATTGTATTCAAACTTTTAAGACACGGATTGTTAATGTGAATTTAGCACATTTAAGTTATTCTTATTCAAAATATGAGCTGAACACCCGGTTACAAATGTTACTATGCAACTTTCTTATGATTATAAATGGATGGTCGAAATTTATGTCGATATGCCATTGTACTTAAATCTGCAATTATATGTAAAGAATTTAATTATATTTAATCTGATGTGAGGTTTGTATTTAACTTTTTTGATACGCTGATGAGTTCCATTCTAATATTTTTTTCGTAGCAATTTATACCTCGCATAATGAATAGTCCATTATCACTTCACATACTGAACTCTGCTTAGCGGAACAGCTTCCAAAGTACGCATAAGATGTGCAACACTATCAACTGACAAAGCTCAGCTCCATCGTTCGATACCACAGTTACATCATACAATTCTTGGCCATTACCTTTTACACCTCATCACTACCTCCACAATCATCACCACCACACCACTAAAAATCATCTTGGAGATAGCAAAGATTGTCTAGCATGCATACTAATATAAATGCCAGACTCGGTAATTGCGATAAAATGCTGTCGAAATAAAAGCTTTTTCACTATATCAAACTACAATTTTTGTTTTTATTATTGCTTATTATTTATGTTATTGGTAGCTGATAAACTATTATTCCGCCAGGAAAGCAAGTGATATGTTGAATGGTAACATTGATGTGTTGCAAAATATTTTTACACAACCTTTCTATCTCCCTTTCCTAATCCGTTATTGACACAAAAAATATTTTTATGATCATCAAGTGTAATGTATGGTTAATGTGAAACTGACGTTTCTACTCAATCGTTCACTTAAGGATTGTAGCTTGTGAATTGATATATGTTAAGTACTAACGTCGAGTTTCTCTTGATTGTTTGCGATATTCTAAACGGAAATGCTCTTGTGCCGTGTGCGACCGCCAGTTTCTTACATATTTTTGGTTTCGTTCGAAGAAACATATGAATATGTTTTGAATTGTGAAATTTTGCTGAATCTTCTTGTAATACTGCTTGGAAGTTGTTTGAGGCTCATAATGTCACACTTCTTTGTTGTGTGAGAAAGACATTTAAAATACCTAACGCTGAGCATCATTTTCTTAGTGTAACTTATATGTTTGTGTCGAGTGAGATCAGATATGACTTTGATTTAGTTCCGTCTTGTTTTCTAAATTAGATACTTAATGTGCTTCCTTCTGAATGATTTCGTGAGATTCTTTGAAGAAATTTTGTAAGCTTCCATCTTTCACTTTTGTTGCATCATCTCTTAACGGTTCTCGACAAATTAAGATGCGGTATATAAATTAAGGAAGTTTGTGTTTAGAAACGAAGAAATACTCAAAACATAAACAGTAGAGTTTTATTAGAAACTGAAGGTTTTCGGATCATTATTCTCTGTTTCGTGTTGCTGAGTATTCAATCAAAGTAGAGAACAGCCTGACAGTACGTAAGCAAAAATATTCGTAAATGTCGTAAACATGTAGAAGTATAGTTGTTCATCGAAATTTCATTACTTACAATCATCATCATCATCGTTATTATTATCATTATTATTACTATCATCATAATTTATTGTCGTTGTTCTTGCTGCTGCTGCTACCATTGCTGTTGTTCTGTTGAAGTTGTTGAAGTTGTTGAAGTTGTGTTGTTGCCCACATAATATTAATGAACGTTGTGCATTTCGTTGCCATAATCAAATTCAATATATTTGTTCTAATACTTCTGAGACTCTATACAAAATAAAAAGCTAATAAAATAACGCTTTTGTCTAAATTCTTCGTTTCCGCATCACGCCCATTGGTCGTCTGCTTTTTCACAAATAACTTAATAGCGAATCTAAAAGCAAACAAATCAAATTAGCTCCTGCTTGGGGCGATCTACCATATCTTCTGTTGGTTGAAATGAATGAGATATTCTCAGGATCTTACAGCTTTTAGATAATCTAATAGGGATAAGAAGTACAGTTTGCATCGACATTGATTATATAACCAATCTTAGCGTTCACGAAGTTTCTAGTATATATTATTTTATTTTTTCATTATTTACCTTCTGTTGTCATTTTTTCTTGGGCATTTCAGTACAGACAAATACAAAATTCAATGAATTCTATTTGATCACCGATAATTAGTATTTTTCAGTGATATTTAATCATTTTTTTTTACTTTTCAAAGGTTTTAATATTTATTGGACTAATGATGACTATTGCATTCATTCCTTCCTGTCTTATTTTCTTTTCTTTTCTTTTCTTATTTGAAACTTGGTGGTATACAAACGAAAAATAATCTGCAATGTTTAATTTATGTTCAATTTCTTCTTCCAACACGATGAAGATAAAACTTTCACACTTTCTAACATTTTCTTATTATTGTAAAAGAGATGTGACATACAGCGTGCACCAAAAGTCAGGCACCAAAGTGTTGGATATTTTATTTATATCACATTATCATTATTATTATTATTATTATTATTATTATTATTATTATTATTATTATTATTATTATCATTATTATTATTAAGGCAGCTAGCAAGCAGAATCGTTAGCACACCAGGCAAAATGCTTAGCGGCATTTCGTCCATCTTTACGTTCTGAACTCAAATTCTGTCTAAGTCGGCTTTGCCTTTCATCCTTTCGGGATCAATAAATTAAAAAGCAGTGAAACACTGCGGTCGATGTAATCGGTTAGTTCCCCCGGCAAATGTCAGGCCTTGTGCCAATAGTAGAAAGGATTGTTGCTGTTGTTGTTGTTGTTATTATTATGTGAAGGCACTTGACTTAGTGGCTAGGTTGTTGCACTCACAACTGCAAGATCGTGGGTTCGATCCCGAGACCGACTGTTGTGTTGTTTTCTTGAGCAAAACACTTCATTTTACGTTGCTCTGGGATCATTTCTTCATCTAACATATAGTACGTCGCGCAGCTGCACAGGTAAAGTCGATTTGATAGAAGGAGTTAGCTGATGTAAGCACAAACATTTGATCACTATAAACCAAAAGTTCACAACGGGGGCCATTTGGAGCTCGATGAGGACGTTTTGGAGCAAAGGGGCATCAGAGCGGCGTTAAGAGACTTGAGGAGCGCTAGAAGACCCTTGTCTTTGGTAAGTTTAATTTGAAATAGACGAGTAGTAGCCATACTTTCACATCTCTGCAACAGTCAATATAAAACAACCATGCCTTTTTTTTCCAAATTTTAAATTGAGATTAATATTCAATTTATCACCCTCAGTATATA
>NC_068998.1:42207300-42208266 GCF_001194135.2 Octopus bimaculoides
ATAGGGCAAAAATTCGATATTAATTAATATCAATTTAATACCAGGAAACTAGCACATTAAAAGAATCAGAAGGTTCAGGAAAAAATTTTCGAGATCCTAAAAGGATTATAGCACTTGTGTATATAAAAATGACCAGTAACTGGTCTGTCAATATGCTAGAGGAAGATCACTTAAAAAATTCTCAAAGAAAGATTCAGCGGAGCAAAAACAGGCGGGTTAGACCAGTGAAAATTATAAATACCTCGGTTATCCGTAGACTATAGTTTCAAAATCAATACTTCCAAATTAAAGTATCTATTTATCATCAGTACAAATTGCCGATATTATTATAATCGAAGTTGACTTTTCTTTTTATCCTTTCAGGGTCGATTAAATAAACACCAGTTGGATAGTGGAGGTGTTTGAACTCGAAACGGAGGGAATGCCGCTACGCACTTTATCCCCGGCGTGCTAACGATTCTGACATCTCGCAGCGTTTCCAAACACACAAACACATATATACATTCTTTAATGTATATACGTAGCGTGACTCTATAATAACTACGTGAGTATTAGTGAATGTAAATATGACTTTTAAATTCTTTTATCGTTTCTGCAAATAACTAAATATATTGGAAGACTAATAATTTTGATAGAATATCAATTTGAAGAGTAATATTAAGTTATTAAACGAAAACAAAAAAACTGAAATTTATCATTTGAGGCTTATTAAAATATTTATTAAATTTATTCTTGGAATTAGAGGGGTATCTCTAATTATTCAACTCATGTGATCAATAGCAATACTAACAAATAGATGTAGGTATGTATGAATATATAGTCATATACGTTACACACACAAACATATATATTAATGTACGTATATGTATATGTATATATATATGTATATGTACGTTTATGTGTATACACACACACACACACACACACACACACACACACATATATATATATATATATATATATATA
>NC_068998.1:42209407-42211059 GCF_001194135.2 Octopus bimaculoides
TATACGTCTGTGTGTGTGTGTGTGCGTGTACACATACATACATACATACATGACCACTCATAAATTCATATATACGCATATACGTGCATATACATATATATATATATATATATATACATACACACAAACATCCATGCACACACATACACGCATATACGCATACATACCCGCATAGACGTTGATAATGATGATGATGATGATGATGATGATGATGATGATGATGATGATGATTATGATGATGATGGCGGTGGCGGGGACTGTCCACTCGTAACTAAGGAAGATCATCACTAACGACTGTCCATGCAAATGCCAGCAATACACGTACATCAGGTTATTGCACCAACAGTCGGTTTCATCCGGGTTCGCACCCGCGGCTTCCATCGTCGTTGCAGCGCTCTCCTTGTTAGACCGGGGATCGGATAATTTAGATACCACGCCGGTATTGTACAACCTCAAAATTTTAGATATAATTAACACTTGCAGAGCACCGTAAATGCTCAAGAACACAACGCGTGACCCGGTCCAGGAATTGAAACCACAATCTTACGATCATGAGTTAAATACCCTAACCACTAAGCTACGCGCCTTCACTATGATCACTTAGAAAGTGCTTTCTACTATAGATCTGAGACCTACCAAAGACTTGTGAGTGGATTTGGTAGACAGAAACTGAAAGAAGCCCGTCGTATGTGTGTGTGTGTGTGTGCGATATACTCTCTGTCGAAGACGATGTATGAGCGTTCAGCTCAACTGATTTGTTTATAATGATCGAATGTTCGTACCGTACTTTGGCTCACTTTCTACATCAAATTGATGTTGTCTGAACAGGTACAATGCGTCGGGTGTCGAAGTGATCGCACAGCAACGTGAAATGAAGTGTTTTGCTCAAGAACACAACGGGCCACCCGATTTAGGAATTGAAATCACGATCGCTATATTGTGAGTGTAACATCATAACCACTAAACCATTGCGCTTTCATATATTTATATATATATGCAATTCAATGCAGGAAAGTTCCAAGCCCTGTCCTACAAGCATATAAAGCTGAACAACATGCAGACAGGTTGCACAGCCCCGGGAAGAATTGCAATCTCTGAATCAAAATCAGTGTGTGACCTGGGCATTGACATGAGCAATGATGCATCTTTCCAGGTGCATATTACTATTTTGTTAATAAAATGCAGACATCTAGGTAGGTAGCTGGATCCTATGAACTTTCAAAGCGAGGGAAAAGGAAATTATGATGTTCATTTGGAAGGCATACATCCTCAACCACTTGGACTATTGCTCCCAACTATGGTCACCAAACAGTATAAAATTAACGGCGGAACTCGAAGCAATCCAACGAAGCTACACAAAGAAAATCGTCTCAGTGCAACATATCAGCGACTGGGAAACGCTAAGTGTTAAAACCCTTCTTCATAGAACGTTGAAAAGATATGCAGTGATATACATTCGGAAAATCCTGGAAGGCCTTGTACCAAACTTTGGCATTGAAAGTTAGACAAACAGTAGAACAGGACGCCACTTCATAGTGCCAAAGATCCCAGCATCGCCACCAAAATACAGCACCAGATACTGCAATAGCATGTGTTTCAAGGACCCGCACCTCTTCAATATTTTTCTAAGATGCCCGAGAGATCTCCACGGT
>NC_068998.1:42212182-42213316 GCF_001194135.2 Octopus bimaculoides
ATATATATATATATATATATATATATATATATATAGAGAGAGAGAGAGAGAGAGAGATAGATAGATATAGATATAATAACGTATGTAGACAGAATAATATGTATATGTACAAACAGACACACACATACGCACACATCACACATACTTGCATAGGTACATACAAAGATATATATATATATACACACACACATATATATACATACATATATATACATATGTATATATATACATATATATATATTTACATAAAGACACATACACACACACATACACACATATATATACATGCATGCATACACACATACATACATACATACATACATACATACATACATACATACATACACACACATACATAGTTTAGACACAACTAACAATTTGGCTTTTATTAAACTACTCAGGAATCAAGAAGGACAACCAACCGATGTTGTTCTGTCTGTAGTTCCTGCAAGACTAACCAAACCGAATCATCAGATGTACAGATCGACTGTATCCTTAGGGAGAAAAAAAAACAAAGACAAAAAGAAACACAATGCACAGATGGTGGAGTAGGGAGGGAGACACCCATGTTTCTGCAACATTTACGTTCGTTCCTTGTCTGTAGACATCTTGCTTGTCTTTCAATCAAATTATGTTTATTTTTTGCTTAAGAAAATATATTGGAAAGGACATTTTTGTCCTGGAGTACAATAAAGGGAGGAAAAAAACTGTCTCGGACATGAAGAAACTGGTTAAAATAAGAAACACAAATAGACAACGCGAAACACGAACGAAATGTTCTAGTGTTAGTTTTTTGCATTGTTCTAATGTGAATGACCGATAGGCGGCGTTTCGGTGGAGGTTGTGTAGTGTAAGGGGGCGGTACAAGGCGAATGAGGGGGTAGTTTGTTTCTAAATTGGAAGAGAAGGTTCGTGATGACGGTGGTCATGTTAGTGGAGGTGGTGCTAGTGGTAGTAGTAGTGGTGGTGGTGGTAATGCTGGTGGTAGTACATGTGGTAGTACATGCGAAGCTGGCGGCGCAACGGCGGTGGTGTTTGCCGTAATGAGGTGACAATGTAATAACGTTTTGACAATTCGGTTAGCTGATGATAACTTAACTGTGGTGATGTTGGGAGAGGCAGGTTCGTAGTAGT
>NC_068998.1:42213621-42215797 GCF_001194135.2 Octopus bimaculoides
TATATATATATATATATATACATATATATATATACATATGCACCTATGTATACACACACACACACATATATGTGTGTGTGTGTGTGTGTGTATGCATAAAGTGAGAGAAAGAGAGAGAGAGAGAGAGAGAGAGAGAGAGAGAGAAAGAGAGAGAGAGAGAAAGAGAGAGAGAGAGAAAACAGACAGTCAGAGGTAGAGAGAGAAGGAGAGAAAAAGAAAATTAAGGCGGGCGGATAAACGGACAGACATACGTACTGACAGACATGCTGAGAGAGACACACAGACAGGCAAATAGTTAAATAGATTGATCGATAGACCGATAGACAGATAGAAAGACAGATAGATAGATAGATAGATAGATAGATAGATAGATAGATAGATAGATACATTTCTTTTATTAGCCACACAGACCTAAACAAAGATGGGACAAATAGATAGATAGATAGATAGATAGATAGATAGATAGATAGATAGATAGATAGATAGATAGATAGATAGAGTAGTATGCAGATTTAAACTCGTAGAGACAGACACTGAACAAGGAAATTGAAGTTGAAATAAAAGTGAATGTCAAATGGGGGAAACAAAATTGTGAAAGAAAGAGAATACTGAAAGAAATAAAGAAAGAAATGAGAAACAAAGGGAAATGAATACAGGATATGTGGTGGTGGTGGTGGTGGTGGTAGAGGGAGACTGAAGAAATATAAGGAAGGAATATGTAAAGGAAGGAATAAAAAAGGGAAAGAATACAGAAAGAATCGGAAATAGGAAGAAGGGAATGAAAGTGAAAGGGAGGATGGAAGGAAGGAAGAGAGGGATGAAGAAAGGGAGGGAGGGAGGAAGAAGCGAGTGAAGGAAGGAAGGATGAAAAGAAGGAAATGAAAGAAAGGAAGGAAGGAATGGTGGAAGAAAGGAAGGGAGGAAAGAAGATAGAGAGGAAGAATACAGAAAGAATCGAAAACGGGAAGAAGGGTATGAAAGAGGAAGGAAGGAAGGATGGGAGGAAAGAAGAAAGTGAGGGGGAAGAAAGGGTGGAAGAGTGAGAGGGAGGGAGGAAGGAAGGAAGGGAAGGAGGAAGGAAGGAAAGAACGGAGGGAGGGAAGAAGCGAATGAAGGAAGGATGGAAAGAAGGAAATGAAAGAAGGAAGAAAGGAAGGAATGGAGGAAGAAAGGAAGGGAGGAAAGAAGATAAAGAGGAAGAATACAGAAAGAATCGAAAACAGGAAGAAGGGAACGAAAGAGGAAGGAAGGAAGGATGGGAGGAAGGAAAGAAAGAAGGAAGTGAAAGGAAGGAAGGAAGGAATGGAGGGAGAAAGGGATGAAGGAAAGAAGATAAGGAGGAGGTAAATAAGATAGGAAGAAAGGAAGGAAAAAAGAAGGAAGGAAAGAAAGAAAGAAAGAAAGAAAGAAAGAAAGAAAGAAAGAAAGAAAGAAAGAAAGAACGCAGAAAGGAAGGAAGGAAGGAAGAATTGAAAAGCACATGAAATAAGGGAATCCAACATTAAGGAATCTGTTGAATGCAATAACGATACGACAGAAGAATGAAAGAAAGGAAGGAATAAAGAATGAAGGAGGGACATAACATGAAACAAACGAATGATTTTGAATTGAGAATTAGTGGAATTGGTAAAAGGGGAATGAAGAAATGGGGAAATTTTAAAAGTCTTAAATTTTAGGAATGAGCAGACGAAATTACAATACGATAAAAAAAAAAATGGAATGAAGCAGCTGAAGAATGAAAAAGCAAAGAAAAGAAACGGTAAATGATTGATGAAAAAAAAAAAAGGAAAAATAAAACAGAAATAAAATTCTAAAGAAGAATCATAAAATGTTTATGGCGTCAGAACTTGATGAAAATAATTGGGATATTGTTTGTAGGTGCGACATTGGTTGATGGTAGATGTACTTTTGGTATTTAGTAGGTAGGTATAGTGGCGGCGGGGGTGAGGTTGATGGTGGTATTGGAATGGTTAGATAGATAGCTAGAGGGAGATAGAGAGGGGGAGAGAGGGAGAGATATATATAGATAGCTTGAAGGGAGTATGTATGTATGAACGCATATATGTGTAAGCATATACATATATATATATACATATCTATATCAATCAATCTATCTATCTATCTATCTGTCTATATATATATATATATATATATATATATATATATATATATATAT
>NC_068998.1:42216947-42218100 GCF_001194135.2 Octopus bimaculoides
GTGTGTGTGTGTGTGTGTGATTATTCAGTTTTATTTTAAGATTTCTCACCAATAAAAAGTCGATTTCTAACCTAGATCCAAGGCTCCTTCAATGAGTATTTTTGCATGTATGCGTGTATGCGTGCAGTATTCGAAGAAGCAAATTTGTATGTTTTGTTTTATGTTAGTATTCTCATGCATATAGTCGCATGTGTAGACTTGCACATATACACCTAAATGGTAAACTTCTGCAAAGTTTTACGGATTTTTGCAGTTCCAGTGATGGCTTGGATCTTTCGTCATCGAATCAGCTTTCTTCTATTTGGGTATGTATGTACGTATCAATGGTAGTCGTGTGAGTCAAAGATGTGTTTTACTTAAAACTTCGTCTTTAAGTCTGTCAAGAGTCACATCCCTTCAGTATTTCTCATTAATAACGGCTAAAGAACTAGAAATACATTTGGGAATCCGACAGGGGGCAGCACTGGACAAATATGGTGTTCTTTAGACCTTTTCCCACAAGAGAGAATTTCTTATCCACGGTAATTGCAGGGAATTTGACTTTAACAATAAAAGAAGTTGAAATATGTCACAAACTATTTTAATTAACCTGAACTTCATATATGTGTATGCCTGTATGTATGTTTGTATGTATGTATGTTTGTATGTAAGTATGTATACGCACAAATAGACACATTGATTGACAGACAGATAGGTAGGTAGGTAGGTAGGTAGGTAGGCAGGCAGGTAGGTAGGTAGCTAGCTAGCTAGCTAGATAGATAGATAGATAGATAGATAGATAGATAGATAGATAGATAGATAGATAGATAGATAGATAGCTAAATAGATAGATAGCTGTGCATGCAAATTGATAGATTGATGGATAATGAAAAATAGACTGTTATGTAGATTTAAAGTCAGGTGGGTATGTAGTTAGCTAGGTAGACAGGTAGGTTGATAGGTAGGCAGCCAGATAGACAGACAGGCAGGCAAGTAGGTAAGTAGGTAGGCAGGTATGCAAGCAGGTAAGTAGGTTGGTAGGTGGGCAGGTAGGTAAATACATTTCTTTTATTAGCCACACAGGGCTCAACGAAGATGGGACAAATACAATGTAGAGCTTTTCTTTTTGGGAGGGGGAAGGAAGGAGAAAAAAAAAAAAAATTGCAGGTAGGTA
>NC_068998.1:42218124-42218803 GCF_001194135.2 Octopus bimaculoides
AGGTAGGTAGGTAGGTAGGTAGGTAGGTAGGTAGGTAGGTAGGCTGGCTGGCAGGCAAGCTGGTAGGTCGGTAGGTAGGTAGGAAGGTAGGTAGGTAGGTAGGTAGGTAGGTAGGTAGGTAGGTAGGCAGGCAAACAGGTAGGTAGGTAGGTAGTTTAGCATATAGATACGATAAAATTTATAGATTCACACAAAAATATAGCAATAAAGAATCTTTTAATGAACTGAAATAATATAGATTGTAGAAAAAAAAAAAGGAATAAAAATGTATTTAATCATGTTTAAAATCTAAAAGAAGAAATAATAATCAAGGGAGATAACTAACAATAAAAGAAGTTTATAGCAACTTTAAGAATATAAAAACTTTGCAAATGCTAGTAAGACGTGTTTATAAGGTCGTTTCGACAAAGGAATGACATCTTTCAATCATATTACTGTGGTCCTCAGTGAAGTATCTTCGATGTAGAAGGAATAAATGCTTGCAATGTGGAATAATTAAGGATAAACGGTAAGTCTTCTAAAAAAAAGAATCGTAAAATTTTACGCTGTCAGAATTTTAATGAGAACAATTCGGTTGTGTTTGTTAGGTGTCGCTTTTGATAGCTTCTAATGATGACGTTGGTGCTTGGTAGGGATGTGCATCTGTGTGTGTGTGTGTGTGTGTGTGTGTGTGTGTGTG
>NC_068998.1:42218813-42219917 GCF_001194135.2 Octopus bimaculoides
GTGTGTGTGTGTGTGTGTGTGTGTGTGTGTATGTGTGTGGGTATGGACAGACTGATAGATAGGCAGGTAGGAATGAAGGTAGGTGCGTAGGTTAATACGTAGATAAGTATGTTGGTAGATAGCTAGACAGACAGACAGACAGACAGGTAGACAGACAGATAGATAGATAGATAGATAGATAATACATACATACATACATACATACATACATACATACATACATACATACGTGTGTGTGTATATGTGGCTGTGTGGTAAGAAGCTTGTTTCCCAACCACATGGTTCCGAGTTCAGTCCCACTGTGTGGCACCTTGGGCAGGCGTCTTCTACTGTAGCCTCGGACCGACCAAACTAGATTTGGTAGATGGAAAGTGGAAGACACCCGTTATTATTATATATATATATATCTGTGTGTGTGTGTGTGTGTGTGTGTGTGTGTGTGTGTGTGTGTGTGTGTGTGTGTGTGTGTGTGTATGTGACTGTGTATGTGTGTGTTTGTCTTTGTTTCTGTGTTTCTCTCCCCTCACCCCTGCCATCACCTGACAACCAGTGTTGGTATGTTTATGTCCCCGTAACCTAGCGCTTCGACTTTGAAGATAATCAGCGCGTGACCTTGCAAGTGGTGGCCCAGTTAGAATTTTCTTCAGGTCGAGTAGCTCACCCCGCTCAAATGGTCCTTGAATAACGTTTGTTTAAGGATGTTGAACGAAACACCCATGTTTCCATAGGTGAATTATTGAAACTCTAAAGAATTCCTCTCAACACATGGCTATAATGCACCCCGCCCCCCACTACATCTGCTCGTGATCAGAGATGCACATATTTTCAGCCACTAAGGGACATGCTCAGCTGGTTAAGGTTGACCAAATGACAAGCAAATCTGTGGTATTGAGCAGAATATTTGTTGTAGCCCATCTTTTATACCAAGACGAAACAATGTACATGATAACACTTCCAATCGGTTAAGATCAGAAACCATGTGAACCACTGTCTAGTACTGCATCAGGGAAATTATTATTATTATTATTATTATTATTATTATTATTATTATTATTATTATTATTACTATTACTATTATTATTATTATTATTACTATTATTATTA
>NC_068998.1:42220603-42224217 GCF_001194135.2 Octopus bimaculoides
ATTATTACTATTACTGTTACTATTATTATTATTATTATTATTATTATTATTATTATTATTATTAGTATTATTATTATTATTATTATTATTATTATTATTATTATTATTACTATTATTACTATTATTATTATTATTATTATTATTATTATTATTATTATTATTATTATTATTATTATTATTATTATTATTGAGGTGGTGAGTTGGCAGAATTGTTTGCACGCTGGGCAAAATTCTTTGCGGTATTTCGTCTATCTTCATTTTCTAGGTTCAAATTCCGCCTAGGTCGACTTTGCCTTTCATTCTTTCGGAGTCAAAATTAAATACCAGTGAAACGCTGGAGTCGATGTAATCGAATTTCCCTCCTCACAAAGTTTTAGGCTTTGTGTCTATGATAGAAATGATTATCATTCTTATAATTTCTTTTTATTCCTTTCCAGACAATAAGCTGGAAATTAGCACACCAGACAAAATTCTTAGAGGCATGTCGTCCGTCTTTACTTTCTGAGTTCAAGTTCCACCGATGATATGAGCGGTCAACCAATTTGATACAGGTAATGATCACCCATTTTGCTATTATTCTTAGGGCACCTACAATCACGGGTTTGCTTCTAGTATTGAGTTGCCACATTTTGGCAATTTTTATCTCAAGAGATTTGTACTTTTATCGGAAAGGATAAAAGAAAAAGTGGAGTTCGTATCCTAATAGAAGAGGAGGGCATACAGCTAGTTTCAAAGTTTCTATAGCTGGGTGAGAACATGTCATGAGCGACCTGGGGTTAAATAGACGATGTTAACGAGAGATTCCTACCAACGCCATTAAATGTTAACGACGTTTATAATCTTAATCCAGGAATGGATTTTATTTAGGTTTATAATACTTCGAGTTCCTCTAATGATTATCCGATTATTTTCAACAATATTTAATGTCCATCGTGATTATCATGGCGAGAAAATATGAAAATTCTGAATAAAAGATTATATGTGTGTGTAATGGATGCGAACGCCTATGTATGAGCGTGCGTTTGTGTATGTTTGCGTGCACATGTATTCATGAAAAAGCATTTATATGTGCGGGTTTGTGTGCGTATGCGTGCGTGTGTGTGTATTTTCTGTGGTCAGTTCATACATACATACATACACACACACACACACACACACGTATATATATATATATATATATATATTCTATAAAAAAATACAGAAAACATGTACACATATATGTGGTATTTTATACTGTTTATAACATACACGGGTTTCGATAAATTAACTGCCGGGATTACATAATTGATTATTGTAAGATTACGTTTGCATATATATATATATATATATACATATATATATAAAGAGAGAGAGACAGAGAGAGAGACAGAGAGAGAGACAGAGACAGAGAGAGACAGAGACAGAGAGAGAGAGAGAGAGAGATAGAGAGGCGAGGAATGAACAAAGAAATCAAGTTAATCGTATTTAAAATATTTCGTGGCATACGTTGCAATAAGCCTATACAGGTGATCATTATATTTTGATTAAAAAAATAATAACACGGATTTTTCTGTACCATAGTTATACGCTAATGTTTTGCACAGCACTATATATATATGTATATATATATATATATATATATATATATATGCGTGTGTGTGTGTGTGTGTATATATATATATATGTGTGTGTGTGTGTGTGTGTGTGTGTATGTGTGTGTGTATATGTATGTATGTATGTATCTATATATCCATATATCTATATATAGGTATATATGTATACATTTATATATACTTCTCGACTGAGAAAAAACTTGCGGAACAGATGTTATTTTAACGAGATACATCTTGTAATCACCTGAGGAGACACATCCATACCGACGGGTACTCTTAAACCAGTTATGCAGTATTCCACCCGTGGGGAAACGATGATAGATGGGTTAAAACAATTGTAGTGATCAATAAACATTCTTCCGTCTCTCTCATTATTCATTAATATTTTTCGGAAAGACTGGCAAGATACCCACGTCCTTATAAATGTACTTTCGTACAATGTTGTGAAAAGGAATTTGAGTAATCGTTTACTAAATTAATAACTATAATTTATCTGACAGCATGTATGGATTAACTGTAACCTCCGCAATCTTATAAACACAAAGCATTTATTTAATTCGCTCTGTGAGCGTATGTGTGCCAAACTATGCGTGTACGTATGTTTATATCTTCGTGTAAGTTTGTACGAGCGAGTGTACGTGTGACATACAACCTAAGCGAGGGCGTTTATGCATCCATATCAGCAATCGGTTACATTCAATACATTCATCGCTGTATTGTGTATGTGTTTTTATTTTGCATCTGATTTTCATTAATTTTCTCTAATAATGAAGTATATCCCTCAATATGCTGCTTTTCTATACACATACTGAGAAGTAAACTTGCAGAACAGACGTTATTTTAACGAGATACATGTTGTAATCATCTGAAGAGTGATTACAAGCACAGTGGTTACAGAGCTCAGGGTTAAAGACAGAGAGTGAAGGCTTTATCTTGGCTGCACACTATCAGAGCTTATTGACCCGGAACTACGAAGCCCAATGTGATGAAAAATAGTGTAGACCCAAAGTGCCGTTACTGCAACGATGAGATAGAAACAGTGGACTACCTAATCTCTGGATGTAAGGTTTTGGCACCCCGTAAAGTACAAATTAAGACATGACAGGGTTGGCCAATATCTACAATGGATAATGTATCGGCATTATAAAAACAAAACTGCTAACAAATAGTACAAGCACAACCCTGAGGCTGTTACTGAAGAAGAAATTGTAACTATTCTTTGGAACTTCCCAGTATGTACAGACCGGACTATCAAAGTAAATAAACCACATTTTGTTGTGAAAGACCAAAACAATAAAGTGTGTTTATTGACTGACATGAGCATACCTTGTGATCAAAATATCTCGGCAACAGAATTTGATAAGCTCGGAAAATATAAAGATTTGATGATCGAAATCGAAAAGATCTGGCATCTCAAGACGGTTACAATATCAGTGATTGTAGGGGCACTTGGAATGATCAAAAAAGAAACTGATTCTTGGCTTACCATCCATGCAGGAAACGCAAAAATTGTCTTGACTGGTACGTCATGCGTATCGAGAAGAGCATTGGCGCTATGGAATCTTTTCCTTTTTTTCTCTCTTTATTTTCTTTGTTTACTTTTTCATTCTATATTTTTTCCTTTCTCTCTCTGTCTTCCCATTTTTCTCTATCACGTAACTTTGTAAATGAACAATCTGGTCTACCATTGTTTACAGTACGTTTCTCTGCCCTAGATATCAGGAAGACACTCGGCAAGAAATGGGAACAGAATTGAAAGACGCTGCTAATGATAATAATAGTAATAATTATTTCTAGTGGAAGCACAAGGCCTCACATTTGGGGGAAGGGATTAAGTCTATTACATCAACCACAGTACATAACTGGTACTTATTTCATCGACCCCGCAAAGATGAAAAGCAAAGTCGACCTCGGAGGAATTTAAACTCTGATGAAATACCGCAAAGCATTTCGCCCGGCTTGCTAACGATTCTGCCAGCTTGCCACCTTGATGATGATGATGATGATGATGATGATGATGAT
>NC_068998.1:42225014-42227903 GCF_001194135.2 Octopus bimaculoides
TATATATGCAAGTATATACGCGCACACGTATGTATACATTACATATATACACGCACACAAACACACAAACACACATATATATATTCATATATGTATATATATGTATGTATATACACACACCCATATATATATATAAAGATGGATAGATATAGTTACATACATAAACATACGTACATACATGCATACGTATATATATATACACACAGACACACACATACAAGCATATATTCATATATGTATATGTACACACACACACAGGCATATATATATATATATATATATATATATATATATATATGTGTGTGTGTGTTTTTGTATATGTGTGTGTGTGAATATCTATATGAATATAGATAGATATATGAATATATCTATCATTTGTTTTTGCCTCTCTCACTCTCTCTATCTTTCTCTATGTTTCTATTATCAAACATATGACAAGGTGTATACACATTAACATATATTACCACAAACAATTGCTTATGTGTGTTGAAAGAAGAGAGAAATACATAGATAGGTAGAAAGATATATGGACATATAGATAGTTATATACATACACACACGAACACACACACACACACACACACACACACACACACACACACACACACACACACATATATATATATACATATATATATATATATATATATATATATATATATATATATATATATATATATGTCGGGTAGGAATGTTCAGTATGTCAGGTAAGAATGGTGCGGTAGAGCAGCTGGTAGCTAGATTTCGATAAGGGGACATGTCAATAAAGGATTGTGGAGGACCATAAACTAGAGAGTAGAAATATTGGCGTATTTGTTGCGATTTGGTATCAAAGTCAGAGCCTGCACAAATGAGGTAGCTGCTTGGGAGCAGTTTCAGTCGTATTCAGAGATGGTGGATGTTATTTCCAGAGTTAAGTGTAGGTGTTGATGAAGGGAATGAAAAAGATATCTATATGTCCTCTCTGGCGACTGACATGACAGTAATGCAGTCGTCGATAAAATAAAAGCCTAGGAAGTTCAGTGTGTGCGTATGTAGGAACCATCTTTGTATCCATTGCGACACTTGACGATTATATAATACATTCACTCAAGAAAGAGTAATATTTGAAGGTGTGACAAAGAAGTGTAATGGATCTGGGTCTGAGTGTAACATGGGTTTTACTTGCATATAAACACATAAATTCAACCAGGATTAACTGAGTAGGTCTATGATCAAATGCATTCGAAACATGACCATCGTGAATTTTTTGGAGTGGGTTGGTGTTAGTTTTATTTTTCTTTACCAATTCTCTCAAAGACTACTGCTAGATGGTAAGGTGTTAGTTGAAGGAAATTTCATTGTTATTTCTAGCAGATTAAAGCTTAATTCTTGGAACAACCATCATGATTACATTTATTGCTGTTGTTATTTAGCGTAAGATGTCACAGAGATTCCAATCGCCGCCATCCACTCTTATATTTTGGGTATACATGTTTATATGACAGCATTTACGTGTACCTTCTTCCTGTTCTTTAACGAAATTAAGGAATAGTTTGAGAGAAATTTAGCTATTATTTCTATCAGGGCGAGTGGCAACGTAGTGACTTCCTCCGTGGGTTGAGGTAGTAGTGCATGTTGTATAGTTACAGTCGTGTCCCTAGGAAAAGCGACGCAATTGAGATTATAATGTTTATTGATACGGCGTACATAGATATTAGTATTGAGTTCCTAGACCCCTAGAGACCGTAGGCAACACCTCAGTCTGCTAACAACTTAGGACAACACTGAATATATTGTTGTTCAATGTTGCCAAAAAAATCTATATTGCAGCATATACTTGTTATTGCCGTTAAGTTCCAAATTTAGTAAACATATGGACAAAATAAAACGCACCATATATGACCATCTCGTTTTAATCATTGGTTATTCAGGCATATAATATTATCCATGCAGTAAGGCGGCAAGCTGCTAGAAACGTTAGGACGCCGGGCGAAATGCTTAGCGGTATTTCGTCTGCCACTGCGTTCTGAGTTCAAATTCCGCCGAGGTCGACTTTACCTTTCATCCTTTCTGGGCCAATAAATTAAGTACCAGTTGCGTACTGGGGTCGATCTAATCGACTGGTACCCTCCCCTAAAATGTCGGGCCTTGTGCTTAGAATAGAAAAGAATATTTTCAAAACAGTATACAAACTGTATTGAGAGAGCAACAGTTTTAAATCTTCAAGTTGTGATTTGAGAGGAATTTCGCTGTTATATCTAGCACGACATGCAACTATGTAGAGGCAAATGCTCATTTGTTCGTAAATAGTTTTTAGATGTATTATTCTGTATCACCTCCCTATCACAATTTCTTTTACGTTTACGTTTCAACAGATCTATATACAGTTTGACAACGTGGACTGATTCGTTGGAGAGATAAATTTCTTCGTTGTTTTCTCAACAATAATTAGTCAAGAGCAAAACACAAATACATGGTAAATTATCATGTACTTAATTAATTAATTAACTTATTAATTAATTAATCGTGATCAAATAGATAAGGCAATGGCTTAATACGTTATAGAAATTAATCACGCATTTAAATTTTTATTTGAAGTAAAACGACATATAAAAAGATAAAACCAATTAGCAACACGTAGAAGTTAAGAACATTTCGTATTGCACAGAAGAAAGCACACACAAAAACACAATGACACACACACACACACACACACACACACACGCGCGCTCATATACACACACAGGCATACATTCACACATATGCTCACAGATTCATGTATGCGTGATATAAATACATACAAACATGTATTTATACACATATATGCTGATATGTACTGTGCATGCATATATACGTATATGTGTATATAAATATATATAGATATGCATATGTGTATGTATATATATA
>NC_068998.1:42229625-42229987 GCF_001194135.2 Octopus bimaculoides
GTAGTAGTAGTAGTAGTAGTAGTAGTAGTAGTAGTAGTAGTAGTAGTAGTAGTGGTAGTAGTAGTAGTAGTAGTAGTAGTAGTAGTAGTAGTAGTAGTAGTAGTAGTGGTGGTAGTAGTAGTAGTAGTAGTAGTAGTAGTTGTTGTTGTCGTTGTTGCTTCTGTACTTACTTTTGCAATTACAGAAGTGTCGTGAAATGTCTTTCGGTGATTAACGCAGAGTTATTTCCAACAGCCCTGACAACGACAACGTCAGTGGTTGATGTAGTGGCGGTCATAGCATTGGTGGTGGTGGTGGTGGTTGTGGTGTTTGTTGTATCGGCGGTGATGTTGATGTTATGGTGGATGTGGCGGCAGCGGTGG
>NC_068998.1:42230267-42230892 GCF_001194135.2 Octopus bimaculoides
AGTGGGGTTAGTGGTGGTGGTAGTAGTGGTGGTGGTTGTGTGTTGGTGGTACTTATAGAACTGATATTGGTGATGTTGGTGGTGATGATGGTCATGGCAATGGTAGAGATGAGTAGTAGTTGTGGTGGAAGTGATCGTGGTGGTGGTGGTGGTGGTTGTGGTGTTTGTTGTATCGGCGGTGATGTTGATGTTATGGTGGATGTGGCGGCAGCGGTGGTGAAGGCGGTGGTATCGGCTGCAGCAGCGATGGTACTGCGCGGTTGTGATGACGGTGGTAGAGGTTATAGTAGTTTGTGTGATAGGAGAGGCAGGGGACAGAGGAGAAGCAGAAGAGCAGAAGGATAGAAGAAAGCAAAAAGAGAGAAAATTAAAAAAAGAAAGGAAGGAAGAAAGAAAGAAAGAAAGGATGAAAGGAAAGAAGAAAGATAAACGTAACAAGTTTGAACTATGTTGAAATGTAAGACTTTATCACCGTCATCATCATCTCTGTCGTCACCGTCGTCATCGTAACGTGAACATCATCACCTACACATCATCCCCTTCATCATCATCATCATCATCATCATCATCATCATCATCATCATCATCATCATCATCATCCTCTTCATTCGTCAACGTCAATTTT
>NC_068998.1:42233401-42235600 GCF_001194135.2 Octopus bimaculoides
TCGATTTGTTTGACTAAAACCCCTTCAGGTGGTGCTCCAGTATGGTCAAATGACTGAAACAAGTAAAAATGTAAGAATATGTGTGTGTGTGTGTGTGTGTGTGTGTGTTTGTGTTTGTGTGTGTGTGTGTGTTTGTTTGTGTGTGAGAGTGTGTGTGTGAGAGTGTGTGTGTGTTAGTGTGTGAGTGTGTGTGTGTTTGTGTGTGTTTGTGTGTGTGAGTGTGCGTGTTTGAGAGTGTGTGTGTGTGTGTGTGTCTGTCTGTCTGTCTTTGCTCGCGCGCGCATATGTGTGCGTGTGAGCGTACGTGGTTGTACAGGTAGGTTGGTCAAACGAGAGGATCAGTTAATTATGATTTTATTCAACGTGTTACTCTCCCAATGAAGGCGCATGGCTCAATGTTTAGAGCGTCGAGCTTATGGTCGTGAAGTTGTGGGTTCAATTCCCGGACCTGGCTGTATGTTGTGTTCTTGAGCAAGACACTTTATTTCACGCTATTGCGACATCCCAGGTGTCCCTTTCCCTAGCATAACATCAGTGGCGCAAAGAGGAAAGACTGGTATGTATGGACGACTGCTGTTCTTCCAGAAACAACCTTGCCCGGAATTGTGCCTCGGAGTGCAATCCCATGGTCATTCATAACTGGAAGCGGGTATTTACCATTTTTATTCCCCTTTTATATTCACACTCTTATTGCTACCATTCTTCCGTTCTTCAACATCAACAACAGGGTATTTTTCTTCGTATGTATGTATGTATGTATGTATATGTGTAGATTTGTCTGTTTTATGTGTGTATTCTCATGCATATAGTTACATATCTAGATATGCTAATATATATCTAATGATAAACTTCGGGAAAGTTTTACAGATTTTTACAGTTCCATGTTTCAATTAATTTTTAAAAAAAAGAATTTAGAAAGATAATTTTGCCATTGGAGTTTTGGAAAATTTTTCATGAGGAGTTTGTCTCCTCCTCGCACACATAAGGTCACAGGAAATCTGTCAAGGCCGACAGGTCCAGTTTCCTAGCGCTAAATAGCAGTAGTATATTCCCTTATTGGGACTGTCACGTTAAGTTGGCAGTATAAAACTATTTTATATACATATATATATATATATATATATATATATATATATATATACGACGGGCTTCTTTCAGTTTCCGTCTACCAAATCCACTCACAAGGCTTTCATATTTGAACTTAGAACGTAACGGCAGACGACGTGCTAACGATTCTGCCTGCTCACCGCCTTATCCAACGGAACATATCACAATATTACCAAGCCAAGCTCGCTCGAGAGTGACGGTTGGCTGCATAAGGTGGGGAGGGTGTGAGAAAAAAGGCAGAGAATAGCAACATTTCCCCTTTCTATTGTAACTATATTAGCTGACCCCTTGTTATTCGAAAGTAACGAGGGAGTCGCTATTTAATGGCTTTTCTTGCTAGGAATATCTGTCCAATTCTCTATCGGGAAACATTGCGCTGTCTTAAAAAAAAAAAAAATACAAAAACAAGAACGAGAATTTCTGAAGGTGATATTGGATAATGGAATGTGACATAAGCTTATTCGGGAGAATGCGGGATGGTTCTAAACTATATTTGGAAAGGTGGCTGACCTGGGTTTCAGCAACAACTACTAAGCTAAAAAAACAAAAAAAAAATTGGGTGGATGTGTGTGTGTGTGAGTGTGTAGGTGCGTGTGAGCTTGCACAAATATATATTTATATGTGTATACTTATAGATATATATATACATACATACATACATACATACACACATTATACAGAGAGATAGATAGATAGATAGATAGATAGATAGATAGATAGATAGATAGATAGATAGATAGATAGATAGATAGATAGATGTGTACACATACATAAACATACACATATAGATACATATAGGTGCAGTATTTGTTTGTATTTACCTGTATGTGTATTTACACACACGTACGCACATGCATATATATATATATATATATATATATATATATATATATATATATATATATATGTATGTATGTATATACATGTTTGTGTGTATATTATATATATATATATGTATTATATATGTATGTATATGTATATATATATATATACGTATATATATGCATGTATATGTGTGTATGTTGTATGTGGGTATGTTGTATATGTATATGTATGTATATATATATATATATATATATATATATATATATA
>NC_068998.1:42236225-42242895 GCF_001194135.2 Octopus bimaculoides
AATATTAATAATAATCCTGTAAGCACAAAGCCTGAAATTTGAGGGAGGAGAATAGTCGATTGCATCGACCCCCAGTACTCGACTGGTACCTATTTTATGGACCTCGAAACGATGAAAGGCACAGTCGACTTCGGCGGTGAAGATAATAATCTGTTGAACTTTCCCGTCGAATACGACGTATGAGCCTTTTTTGCCGGGCGACCTGCTCAAACGATTTGTTTATAAATGATCAAATGTATGTGCCGTACGCATGCTCACTCGTTCCATCAAATCGACGTTGCCTGAAGGGGTGTACCGTGTGACACGCGTCAGGTGTCAAAATGGTGGCAGAGTAACGAGAGATGAAGTGTTTTACTCGAGAACACGACGTACCACCGGGGCTAGGAACGCACGCAGTCTTCCTCACTTATCAGTCCTCTTCCTCCATTTGCTCTCTTCATGTACAGGCGATCAGTGTCTGCACGTGGATGATGGGTTCCATGCATCGTCCGGAGCTTTCTTGATTTTCTGTTCATCCCCTTTAGCTCCTCACTCAATAGACGCTCTTCAGTGATTCACTTTGTTCTCGTGCAGATCTTGAACAAACCAGTCTAGAAGGGGATATCATCACGTTCTTGCTCTTGTTTTTGATGCTGCTGTTGTTGTTGTTGTTGTTGGTGGTGGTGGTGGTGGTTGCGGCCGTGGCGGCGGCGGCGGCAGCGGTGACGGCGGTGGTGATGACGGTAGTGTTTTACCATTGGCTATCCATGGCTGATCATACCTATTTGTGATCAGAAGCCTAGAAGCTTTTACAATCCTGATTTTTATATTCTCTAATGTGTCCTGTTCTGATATGACTGCGAATGGGTGAGATTTGAACCCAGAATCTATCGAGGAAAAAGTACATACTATATGGATCTGAGCAAATTTCAACAGTTCATGGTGGCACTCCGTCGGTTACGACGACGAGTGTTCCAGTTGATCCAATCAACGGAACAGTCTGCTCGTGAAATTAACGTGCAAGTGGCTGAGCACTCCACAGACATGTGTACCATTAACGTAGTTCTCGGGGATATTCAGCGTAACACAGTGTGACAAGGCTGGCCCTTTGAAATACAGGTATAATAAACAAGAAGAAAGAGTGAGAGAAAGTTGTGGTGAAGGAGTACAGCAGGGTTCACCAGCGCCCTCTACCGGAGCCGCGTAGAGCTTTAGGTGTTTTCGCTCACTAAACACTCACAACGCGCGGTCTGGGAATCGAAACCGTGATCCTGAGACCGCGAGTCCGCTGCCCTAACTACTGGGCCATTGTGTCTCGACAAACAGTTTACATTCTCGAATATCATCAACAAACAGGCAAGGTCAATTTTCAGGGAGATTACTCTTTATATTAACGGGGCATAACTCTTCATTCTGATCTAAGGGACATAACTCTCATTTTCCTAATTTTTTTTTCGTTTTCTATAAAAATTTCCGGAGCGTATTCATTGGTATAAAGTTTATATCATAAACGATAAACTATGTATATACCTATCAATTATTGAAACAATAAATCAAACTGAAAATATATGATATAATGATATATATAATCGCACGATGGCCGAAACTTTCAAGTTACTGTCAGTATTATTCTTGTTTAAGTATAATAAATCTATAGAAATATTAATATTTCTAAGTCTCTCTAAAGGAGACTACGGTATCGGTACTGGATATTAATAGTTATCGTCAAGCTAACACGGCAGTCCAAAAAATAGGACGAATGCTGCCGTTGATTAGCTGTCTTCTATAAAAGTGAAGAGTAACACATGAGATCAATGTAAGATTGTTTTTGTTATAGCTGAAGAGAGAATCAAATAATCATGTGTGGTAAAGGAGCTTGCTTCCCAACTACATGACTCTGGGTTCAATCCCACTGCGTGGCACCTTGGGCAAGTGTCTCTTACTATAGTCTCCGTCCGACCAAAGTGGATTTGGTAGGCGTGAGTGGATTTGGTAGGCGTGAGTGGATGTGGTAGGCGTGAGTGGATTTGGTAGGCGGAAAGTGAAACAAGCCCGTTGCATATACGTATATATCTATGAGCATGTGAGTCATTGTATCTGTGTTTGACCCTCTACCACCGCTCGATGACTGGTGTTGGTGTGGGGAAGGGAGGCAAGTTAGAGTGTGAGGGAAAGAAGCAAAGGGAATGAGAAGAAGGGAGGAGAAACGAAAGATAGTGAAGGGTGGAAAAAAGATAGACAGGGGACAGCAAAGAAGGAGGGGAGAGACGGAAAATAAGGAAAATTGTAGAGGCGTAGAAAGAAAGAAAGAAAGGGAATAGAGAGTCGCAGAATTAATTAATGAAAGTAAAAATTTACTTTGGATAAGGCTGCGTGGTGTTCGATTATAAATATAAAATGCGTCAAGTACTGGACATCACCAACGAGTGAAAATTACGTAGACCTCATGAGGGATAATTACAGGACAAATTACCAAAAGATATACAATAAGAACAGGACATCACCAGCGAGTGAAAAATACCTAAAGACATAAGAGACAAGTACAGGACAAACTAATAAAAGACGTCTAACCCCTCTTCAGTTGTCGACTATTAGTTACTACCTATTCGAGCTTTCAATGACATTATAGGAAAACTTCACAAACAGCAGGTTCCAGAAATTTTTAAAATCTAAAATTTCTGCAGAGTTAGAGCTTCGAACAAACAAATAACGACAGAGTGGACGTACAGAGTACGAAGACAAACATTAAGCGCAGTTAGGCCAAGACTTATTGTAATGGGTAACGCCCATATAAAGAAATTAGTTTACATGAATATATCCTGATCAAGTAATACAGTCTTTGGCAAGAAGATAAAATATCTAACAGACCATTTAAAGTTCTCGGATCTAGCTTTTAAGGGTCTTGCATCTGGCTGGAGGTTGCCAGCTTTATTACTATTCGTGTAAACTATCTTTTTTCTTCTTATAATTATAAAAATAATTTCATTACCTGATCTGAATATTTTATGCAAACTATTTTTTGACTCATCACAGAGGATACACAAAGCCTCAAACCTTATCCTATCACTGTCAAAGACCCGATCACTTAATTTGAATACATTTTTGTAAACTAATATTTGACACCACAGAGGATACGCAAAACCTCACACTTCATTTTTCAATATCATTTAAACACATGCGCCATAGAAACCGGGAAACCGGGCCCATGAGCCTGGCTAGGTATTAAAAGGGCCCATAAATAAAAAATTAAAAAAAGATACATGTTTATAATTTCTAGAAGACTATGATGAGAGATCTGGAAGAACTGTCACCCCCGGAAATATGGTATTGTGCTTCGAGTATCCGTCTCCCAAGGCCAGACCATCAGTCGAGAGCCCTACTGTAACGTTTTGAAACATTTAAGGGAGGACATTCGGCGAAAGGGACCGGATCTGTGGAGCGCGAAGAACTGGATTCTTCACGACGGCAATGCACCCCGTCACCGAGCTCTCCTCATTCATTAGTTCCTCGCCTAAATAACATAGGTTCGCTTCTGCACCCGTTGTATTCGCCGGATTTATCACCCACGGACTTCCATCTCTTCCCCAAGATGAAAATGCAACTCAAAGGTCGCCGTTTTTACACCTTTCTCAAGATCCAGAGCGAATCGCATAAGGTCCTCGACTCGCTTACGGAAAAGAACTTCCAAGTTGGATTCCAAAAGTTGGCAGGGAAGCTGGGACGGTGACTATTTCAAAGGAGATGATGTTCAAACAGAGGTAAAATAAATTATTTTTATTGAACATAATTAGTCCGGGAACCTTTTACTACCACCTCGTACATATAGAGCTAACGGTATACACTGCTTCTTTTCATATTTTTTCCTTATATTATCTCTGTAGATCAGAAATACCAAATAATGTTATCTACAGAAGTAATCACGCCATTGTACTTGAAGTAGATTGGATGATGATACTGTACGTGGAGTACAAAATTCGCCAGTAACAGTCGTACACCTCACCGTTTACTTAGGTACTACATACATGCAGGCATGCATACATACATACGTACATGCGCACACGCGTACCTACATACATATGTATGTGTATCGCAAGTGTGTGTGTGTGTGTGTGTGCGTGCGCGTGCGCGCGTGCAAGATTTCTATTTCAGGACTCTTTAACTGCTCACATTTCATAATTTTTGTGTCGTATCCTGTGCACTCTCTATGCGCTTTTGACTATCATGGCTTCTTTACTTGACTTGACTTGACTTATGGTCGCTTTCTGTCCCCTCTTTTACCTTTGTCCTATGAGTTGTAGGGAACTTGAGCCCTGCATACAAGAAGTACATTGCTGCTATTAAATAACTATCATTACCTTCCAGCAAAGTTTTGAAAGGTGGGGGGGGGGAAACTGGTGAACAGAGTTTGAGTGAAAGGGCCCACTTTGAGCATGCGCCTGTAGACTGGAGAGAACAACAGCGACAGGACAATTTCTTCAGGGGTCAGCGAGATCGTGGTTTTGTTAGGGTTTCATGAGTAGCCTCCATAGTTCGCCTCTTTTTAGGGAATTATGATTTGCTCTCTTTGTCCCTGTTCTTTTACTTATAATCCCATATCGTATCTTGTAATATAAGCACCAGTTAAACAATGGGGTCGATGTCATCGACTTGTCCCTCCCCTCAAATTTCAGGCCTTGTGCCTATAGTAGAAATAATAATAATAATAATTATTATTATTGAGTGAGAGAGCAGTGCATGCCATCAAAGTGACACTGGGGTAAAATATACAAAGCCCGTTATACCCACCATGACTACCCGTCTGATAAGGGTACACCAGGCACATGCATCACAACCATATGTGCGCGACATGGTGATCTCATATCAAGATAAACAGCGCATGACCTTGCAGATGGATTCCAGTTAGAATTTTCTTCAGGTCGAGTAGCCCATCCCGCTCAAAAGGTCCCTGAATAAGGTTTGTTTAAGGATGTTGAGCAAAACACCCATGTTTCCAACGGTGAATTATTCAAACCCCAAAGAATTCCTCTCAACACATGGCTATGATGCTCCCCCACTACTTCTGCTCATGATCAGTGATGCACATATCGTCAGGTACCAAGGGACATGCTCAACTGGTTAACTGACGAGCTAATCTGTGGTATTAGGCAGAATATTTGCTGTAGCCCATCTTTTATACCAAGACAAAACAATGTACATGATGACACTTCCAGTCAATTAAGATCAGAAGCCATGAGAGCCACTGCCTGGTACTGCATCCAGACATTTATCATTATTATTATTATTATTATTATTATTATTATTACCATATTGGTTTGGCTCGAGATCGGTCTTGTTCATGGTAGGATTAATGTGGGTAGCGGGTTACTACCTGTAACCTTAAGTATCCATACATTTTTGGCAGCGTTCCAAGTGCTTAAAACCCTCGTGATAATCCTTGCTGATCCTAAGAGACAAACTTTCTGTAGGAGCTCTACCGGGCATTCTTTTTCAGTCCCCTTCGGCCATTTGTCTAAATTTTTGCTTACTGTTCCCAGCGCACCAATTATTATAGGCGAGATCTTTACAGTTCGCATGCTCCAAACTCTTCCTATTTCAAATTTTAGGGGATCGCATTCTTTTTGGTTTTCTTCCTCTTTCTTAAAATCCTGAAACCAAACGGGTATGATTGGTCGATAAGTAAGCAACTTCACTTTTCCTTATCTATAATTGTTATGTCTGATCTGTAGAGGCGCAATGGCCCAATGGTTAGGGCAGCGGATTCGTGGTCATAGGATCGTGGTTTCGATTCCCAGACCGGGAGTTGTGTGTGTTTATTGAGCTAAAACACTTAAAGCTCCACGAGGCTCCGGCAGGGGATAGTGGCGAACCCTGCTGTACTCTTTCACCACAACTTTCTTTCACTCTTTCTTCCTGTTTCTGTTGTACCTGTAATTCAAAGGGTCAGCCTTGTCACTCTGTGTCACGTTGAATATCCCCGAGAACTACGTTAAGGGTACACGTGTCTGTGCAGTGCTCGGCTACTTGCACGTTAATTTCACGAGCAGGCTGTTCTGTTGATTGGATCCACTGGAACCCTAGATGTCGTAAGCGACGGAGTGCCAGCAACAGCAACAAATGTCTGGTCTGTTATTTTCTAACTTCTTGTCCATCTGAATAGGACGGATTCGCCTATCAGCTGAGTCCATTGAGAATATCACCCACCATCTTTCTTTCGGAATTTAATGTGAAAAAAAAGAAAAGAAAAGGAAACAAAAATTAATGGGTGCACCGACATATTCTAACGAACATCACAAGTTTTTTTTAAAGTTCAACTTCCATTTTGTAGATATATATGAGGTGTATCAGTATGTATGCGTGCAGGCTCACCATTTTGCTTCCCCCCTCACGCTTACATTAAGTTCTCATATAATTGGAATCTACACCGTCTGCAGGGTGTTTACTCTTTTACTTGTTTCAGTCATTTGACTGCAGCCATGCTGGAGCACCGCCTTTAGTCGAGCAAATCGATCACCAGCACTTATTCTCTGTAAGCCTAGTACTTATTCTATCGTTCTCTTTTGCCGAACCGCTAGGTTACGGGGACGTAAACACACCACCATCGGTTGTCAAGCGATGTTGGTGGGGGACACAAACACAGACACACACACATATATATATCTATCTATATATCTATATATATATATATATATAT
>NC_068998.1:42243832-42246210 GCF_001194135.2 Octopus bimaculoides
TTTAAGGATTGGAGAAAACGCATGTTATAATTATATATATATATATATAGCAATACCTGACCAAAATGTCTGGTAAGCTTGGGACCGAAAGTATTCCGGATTCCTGGATTTTCCGGTTTTCAAGAGAGTCTAAATATAAACTTAGAATTTAAAATAAACTAAGGAAAGTAAAGAACTAAAATTGTATTTAACAATTTCAGATTAATTCTTTTCTATAACGGTCTGTTTGATATTTATTAATCCACTTAAAATTCTTATTGATATATCACGCTGTAATGCGTATACAGTATAATGGTTATAGGATTAAAATCATTTGAAGGAAATGGTTAAGACCATTAATTTATTTCACAGATGCAGGTACAAATTAATAAGCTTCTGAAGCAGGGTATGTTTAATACAAAACCATTTTTAACACATCGTGTGCAAATTAAGCAACTTCAAAAACTGGGTATGTTTCCTCAATGCAGGGTACGATATACTGCATGATATTACACAGTATTTCTGGAAATTCCAGATTTATGAAAGCCAGATGAAAAGACCGGTGTTGAATGTACGAATTCACATCCAAACAATGAAAGCCTATCCTCTCTAACGTTTATACTTACGCACACGTGACCTCATACTTCAGTGACGTTTCACACACCGAATACACTCCTATCATCTGCAATGTTTTATGTACACACATATCAATGACGTTGAACACACGCACACTCCTCATGCCTTTGTAGTAGTAAACATGGCGATAGATCTCTCTACCAACCGGGATTCATTACTAGAAGCCTACAAGGACGTCGCAAACGATAAAACCAACACCAACTGGTTAGTTCACATGGAAGAGAGAACATTTCTCTTTCCTTCCTTTAGTACTGTCTTTATTATTCATATATTTATAACATTTATATGCAATGCGTATGTGTGGGTGTGTGTGCGTGTATAAGATGTGCATTCGCTAAATAGTGCTGCTAGGATAATAACAGGGTAAACCTTAACTTTAGCTGTGGAAAACCAGAAATCGATCGACGGACTGATTCGGACTTTGATTTCAGTGTTGGTGAACAGCTAATAAAAATATTTGATATATAACATATATATATATATATGTATATATGGTTTATAAAAGTGGTGAGACGTAGAATTGGTGGAAATATATTATATTTGCTTCAGTTAACTTCATTCTTTTCTGTTTCTCAGTAAGTGCTGTTCTCTTTCAGAGTTCTTCCGGGTTCGAGAAAATAACAACAACCAGTCTTTGCATTGACAGTAGACGCTTTTGTCTTCTGCATTACACCCTTCACACATTGTCGCTTTTGAAACTCATTTGCGGGACGCGTATGAATTGAGAATGAAATTATATTAATTTCTTTTAGTAATTAATAATTCTCTTTCTCACACTATATATGTGTGTGTGTATAAATATGTGTATATATATATATGTGTGTGTGTCTGTGTATATGTATATATTTATATATACATATGTATATATATGTGTATGTACATGTATGGTATATATGTATATATACGTATATGTATCTATATGTGTATGTACATGTATGGTATATATATGTATATATACGTATATGTATGTATATGTATTTATATATTTGTGTGTGTATATGTATATGTATTTATATATATATTTGTGTGTGTGTATATATATATATATATATGCACTCATTTTCTTTCTCTCTCTCTCTCTCTTCAGTAGAGAACATCTCTATTTCTACATTCACATTTCTACTCATTAGTAACCTCTCTCTCTCTCACAAACATACATACATGTGTGTGTGTGGGTAATTAATTATTTTCAATCGCTCGTGTGTGCCAAAACCATTTCCTCATACCGATTCCGGTTTATTTTTTATTATTAATCATTATTAACTATTAATCGTTATTACTGTTGCTCTCCACCACCCCCTTTTTTTCCCCACCCGTTATAACCCACACCTTAGTGTTTCTCGTTGCTTCCGTTATATTCCGTCTTTTCACTTGTCTGTCTACAATATCTTGGGGTAAGTCTTGTGATTTGGAAAAAAACGGACTCTTTGAATAGCAGCTGTCCCTTGAAATAGGTGGGGAAAAAAAAAACTGAATTTAGAAATTTTCTTATTTTCTTTCTCTCTTTCTCTCCATTTCTTTTTCTTCTTCCCTACTCTCTTCATTTCTCCTCCTTTCATTTTTCCTTCTTTTTTCTCTTCCTGCCTTCCCTTTCTGTCTTTCTTTCTCACCTTTCTCTCTCGCTCTCAATCGTAATTTCCGTTCTATTTAACACAGTAATACACTAGGGAGTAGATCGTTACCCCGTTACTTTTCCCATGAAACATTGGAGCATCAAGAAACAGCTATCCCATAATTAGAAAAAGACAACTCCCCCCCCCCCC
>NC_068998.1:42246923-42249656 GCF_001194135.2 Octopus bimaculoides
AGGCTGATTGATAAGCACGCCGGGCAAAATGGTGCTCTTAGATCAAATTCTGCTAAGGTCGATCTTGCTTTTCATCCTTTTGGAGTCAATAAATCAAATACCTGTGAAAACACTGGGGTCGAATCCCCCCGCCTCCATATTTCACGCCTAGTGCAATTAACAGAAAGGATTATTCTTTTCTACTTTAGGCACAAGGCCTGAAGTTTTTGGGGAGCGAGCCAGTCGATTAGATCGACCTCAGTACGCAACTGGCACTAAATTTATCGACCCCGAAAGGATGAAAGGTAAAGTCGACCTCAGCGGAATTTGAACTCAGAATGTAAAGACATTTGAAATACCGCTAAGCATTTCACCCAGAATGGATTATTATTTTAACTTTGGTTTTGTTGGGATTTATGGAATCTTGCATGCATAGCAGGATTGTTACCTGTAGCCTACGGTACCATGCTATCTGTTTTTTCTGATGATTCTGGCTGTGCCAAGAAAGCAAACCTTTTGCAAAATCTCTACTGGACACTCACTCTTTTCCCATTTCCTTTATATTCCTCATGATGCCTTCTTGTACTGTCCCCAAGGCGCCAACAATAGTTGGCACTATCTTCCGTCTTATTCATTTTTCACAGTTGAGACCCTTTGTGGTCAATAAAGAAATCATTATTATTATTACCTCTGTCTTTACGAAGGCGGAGGTATTGTTTTTAGTTGTGTTTGTATGTCCGTGGACAAAATATCTCAAGAACTGCTGGGTGGATTCAGATGAAACTTTCAGGGATGCTTGGCCTTGTGACTGGCATGAACTGATTAGATTTTGGCATTGATCTATTACTGGACAAGGATCCTGGATTATTTTTCCTGTTTTTTCACTTAATTTTTGAGAGCGGTCAGTTTCATTTTTAGTATTCTCGTTTATGAGAGCAGTCGAGTTTATTTCAGATATTCTCATTTTAAAAATCATCTCTGACTAATCATTGAGAGAACATTGATGTTGCCTTGGCAGGGGTTTGCGCTCTCTGAGTGCTCTTGTTATTATTATTATTAGTAGGTCAATGAGCTGACAGAATCTTTCACATGCCAGGCATAATGCTTAGTGGCATGTTGTCAGTCTTTACTGATTTCAAATTCAACCACAGTCAACTTTGCCTCTCCTTCTTTCAGTGTCAATAAAATTAATATCAGCTGAGCACTGGGGTCAATGTATTTGACTTAACCCCTACACCCAAAATAAATTGCTGGCCTTGTGCTAAAATTTAAAACCATTATCATCATCATTATTATTAAGGTGGCGAGCTGGCAGAATTGTTAGCCCACCGGACGAAATGCTTATCGGCATTCCGTCCATTTTCATGTTCTGACTTCAAATTCCGCCGAGGTCGACTTTGCCTTTCATCCTTTCGGGGTCGATGAAATGAGTACCAATTGTACACTGGGGTCGATGTAATGGACTACCCCACTTCGCCAAAATTTCAGGCCTTGTGCCTATTGTAGAACGGATTATTATTATGGCTACAAGCTGGTAGAATCGTTAGTTGTTGTTGTTGGCATTCTGTCGCTTACAATGTCGAGGGTTCCAGTTGATCCGATCAACGGAACAGCCTGCTCATGAAATTAATGTGCAAGTGGCTGAGCACACCACAGACACATGTACTCTTAACGTAGTTCTCGGAGATATTCAGCGTGACACAATGTGACAAGGCTCACCCTTTAAATTACAGGCACAACAAAAACAGGAAGAAAGAATGAGAGAAAGTTGTGGTGAAAGAGTACAGCAGGGTTTGCCACCATCCCCTGCCGGAGCTTTAGGTGTTTTCAGTCAATAAACACTTACAGCGGCCGGTTTGGGAATCGAAACCGTGATCCCATGACCGCGAGTCCACTGCCCTAACCACTGGGCCATTGCACCTCCACAGAATCATTAGTATACTAGACAAAATGCTTTGTTGGCATTTCTTCTGACTCTTTACATTCTGAGTTCAAATTGTGCCAATGTCATCGGCTTTACCTATCACCCTTTCGCGGTCAATAAAAATAAGTACCAGTTGAGCACTTGGGTGGTTGTAATCAATTATCCCCTTCCCCTAAATTCCCCAAATTCCACACCTTGTATACCTATAGGCCTAAAATTTCAGGCTTGTAACAGAAACCATTATTATTAGTTGGGGAGCTGGCAGAATCGTTAGCACACTGGATGAAATGCTCAGTAGTATTTCATCTATCTTCATGTTCTGAGTTCAAATGCCACCGGGGTTGACTTTGCCTTTCATTCTTTTGGGGTCAGTAGAAAGGATTATTATTTGTTGGAAATTCATGGGACAGAGTTCCTTTTGGTATTCAGTTGCATTTTGTATTTAAACTCCCAGGTGGATTTTGAACACAGACTGTAACTGTTACCATTTCAGGAAGATGAATCTCAATAAAATACTGTAGCAGTCAATTACTGGAGTCATTTTAATTAACTGTGCCTCATCCCTTCCCACCTAAAATAAATAAGGCTTTGTGCCTAGTCTTGAAAGCATTAATCCTTATGAGGTTGCTCAGCATTTGCTAATTAAGACCATATTTCTTTATCATTTCCAGGAGTATTTTTGTACAGTGATTATATTTTATGATTTTGTATGCAAAACTTAAGATATATATCAAACGTTTTTTGTTATACATATTGCACAGCACACTTTATGCATGTGTGTGTATATTATGCGTATATGTTTATATATATATATATATATATATATACAT
>NC_068998.1:42249666-42250181 GCF_001194135.2 Octopus bimaculoides
TATCATTCTTTTACTAGTTTCAGTAATTTGACTGCAGCCATGCTAGAGCACCACCTTGAAGGGTTTTAGTCGAACAAGTTGACCCCAGGGCTTATTTCTTAAGCTTAGTACTTATTCTATCGGTCTGTTTTGCCAAACACACCAACATCGGTTCTCAAGCAATGGTTGGGGGACAAACACATACAAAGACACTCACACACACACATATATATACACACAAACACACAGGCTTCTTTCAGTTTCTGTCTACTAAATCCACTCACAAGGCTCTGGTTGGCCTGTGACTATAGCAGAAGGCACTTGTACTTGGTGTCATACAGTGGAACTGAAACCAGAACCATGTGGTTGGGAAGCAAGCTTCTTACCACACAATCACTATATATATATATATATATATATAAATGTACACACACACACACACACATATATACATATGCATATTTATATATATAGATATATAGATATATATATAATAATAATATAGATTTAATCGAAAGATTAAATGTGGTACTTAA
>NC_068998.1:42251228-42254238 GCF_001194135.2 Octopus bimaculoides
ATCAGAAGATAAAATTCTTACTCCCCGGTCTTCTTGTTAATCTTTGCATTTTTAAGTCGTCTTCATTATTTTCTTAAGAATTTTTTTTTTTTTTGTGCTATCTGTGATTTCTTTATTCTCTATATCTACTAAGGTTTATTTCTTGGGCTTGTTTCTTTCGGTGGAAAGAAACAACACCAGGCCATCGATAGACGCCCCTCCCCCGCCACTCATTTCATCTCTTGCTGAGGTCAACTTCTGGATCATCGGGACCTCTCTCTAACACCACCACCACATGAAAACATCTAATCTCACTCTACTCCCACCACCACCACCACATGTCAACATGTCTGGCTTATGTTCTAAGTTCAAATCCCACTGCTGCATCTCTTATGCTTTACTTTTTTCAGTCATTAGACTGTGGCCATGCTGGGGCACCATTTTGAAGAATTTTAGTTGAATGAATCAATCCCAGTTCTTAGTATTTTTTTTTAAGCCTGGCACTTCTCCACTAAGCTATGAAGATGTAAACACACCAACACCAGTTGTCAGTCAGTATTAGGGGATGAACACTTACATGAGGGGACACACACACACACACACACACACACACACACACACAATGAACGCCTTTCAGTATCTGTCTCCCAAATCCACTCACAAGGCTATAGTAGAAGACACTTGCCCAAGTTGCCATGTGGTTGGGAAGCAAACTTCTTACCTCACAGCCATGCCTGTGCCTAGAACTACACCTGATACATGTGTGTGTGTATGCACTTGTTTTTGTCCCCCAGCACAGCTGGGCAACAGGTGCTGGTTTGTTTACATCCTCTTCATTGTTTGCTAAATGAGACTGATAGATTAAGTTAGTTCTCTCCAAACCATGAGGCACATAAGGCTGCAACATGATCTCTCCAACCAGCTCTGTTTTCTGCCACTGTTCTGATCTCATTCCACCCTTCCCATCTCCTTTCCTTTATTAATGGTCTTTCAAGTGAGTTCTCCCCATGCCATTGAGGCTCATGTGGCTACAACACGATATCTCCAACCACCTCTGTTTTCTGCCATTGTTCTCATCTCATTCCAGCTTCTCTATCCTTCTAATTTCATTTCCTCGTCAATGGTTCTTCACCATGTGCTTTTAGGATGTCCTGTTGCTCTTTTCCCATCAGGCTTCCACTTAAGTGCTGCCATACAATTGCTTTCCTAATCTTATCTGAGAACATGTCCAATCCAGATCCAGATGGTAGTGTTAAACTAACAATGGGTTAAGTCTACAAGCTAAGTAGGCCACAGCAGCATTTTAACTCAGAACCCAAAGAATTGGGATAAGTACCACAAGGAATCTAATCCAATATTCTTACAAGTCTGCCACTTCGCACCCTGGAATGGTACTTATTCATTTATTTATCAACTCTTAAAAGAAGAAAGGCAAAGTTGACCTTGGCAGGATTTGAACTCAGGTTGCAGTGGGGTGAAACAAATACAGTGATGTATTTTGTCTGATACTCTAATGACTGTGCCAGTTCATTGCTAATTGCTAGCAGTAGCAGCCAGAATCCCTTCAATTTGTACTGTATTCTCTTACAAAATGGAGGGACACATAGAGTAATGAGGCCCAGATGCATGTTGCATTATAGCTGACATATGACAACATAGCCACCTAGGTGCTCCAGCATGGCTGTAGTTAAATGACTGAAACAAGTAAAAAAATAGAACGCACGCACACACACACACACACACACACACACACACACAAGTGGTGGGTGTTAGGAAGAGCTTCCTGTCATAAAACCCATGCCAAAGACCTTGCCAGTGCTGGTGCCTCATGAAGAGCATCCAGTCCACTCTGTAAAGTGGTTAGTGTTAGGAAGGGCACCCAGCCATAAAAACTATGTCAAAGCATTCCTCACCATTCCAGCTTTTCCACCCTTCTCATCTCCTTTCCTTTGTTAATGATCTTTCAAGTTAGTTGCCACATGAAGAGCATTCAGTCCATCTGTATATCATCATCATCATCTAACGTCCATTTTCCATGCTAGCATGGGTTGAACGATTTGACTAGGGACTGGCGAACCAGATGGCTACACCAGACTGCAATCTGATCTGGCAGAGTTTCTACAGCTGGATGCCCTTCCTAACTCCAACCACTCCGAGAGTGTAGTGGGTGCTTTTTACGTGCCACCGGCATGAGGGCCAGTCCGACGGTACTGGCAACGGCCATGCTGAAATGATGTTTTTTTACGTGCCACCTGCACAGGAGTCAGTCCAATGTTTTGTTCACATGCCACCAGCACGAGTGCCAGTAAGGCGAAGCTGGAAACAATCGCACTCAAATGGTGCTTTTTACGTGCCACCGGCACGGAAGCGAGACTGCTGCTCTGGCAGTGATCCTGCTCGGATGGTGCTGTCAGCACTCCACTGGCACGGGTGCCAGTCATCGAATTTGGTTCAGTTTCGATCTCACTTGCCCCAACAGGTCTTCGCATAGTCATCGGTATTAGGAAGGGCATCCATCCTTAAGAACCATGCCAAAGTAGACAGTGGCGCTTGGTACTATATTTTGGCTCAACCAGTTCCTGTCAAACAGTCCACTCCTCACCAGCATGGAGAATAAGTGTTAAATGATGATGATGTTGGTGTGTGTTAAAATCTCTTTGTCTTGACATTGTATGATAGCTGATAAGAGGAGAGGATGGTGGACATACTAGGAAGTGATGCTGGCTGTTCTCTCTGTTCTCAAGAGGTTGAATACCAGGAAGAGGATGACAAAAGGCCACATTTTGGTGATATACTGTTTCAGTGAAATATTCTGCCCAACCCATAGGAGCATGAAAACAAAAACAAAAAGAAAAAAAACTCAGGATGTAAAAGTAATGGTGGTGGTGGTGTTTGTGGTTTTGGCGACCATGTTAGTGTGATGGTGGCTGTGATTATGATATCTTTTACTTCCAATATGATTCATACCCAATCCTGTGTCTTGTCTTAGTTGTCATGTTAGTAGTAGTAGTAGTAGTAGTAGTAGTAGTTA
>NC_068998.1:42254559-42256075 GCF_001194135.2 Octopus bimaculoides
CCTGTGTCTTGTCTTAGTTGTCATGTTAGTAGTAGTAGTAGTAGTAGTAGTAGTAGTTATAGTAGTAGTATTGACTATCCTTTATTTGCTTCCTGTCTCTCTTGCTTGGAACTCACAGACATATCTACAGTTTATATCACACACACACACACACTCACACTCACACACACTCACACTCACACACACTCACACTCACACACACACTATATGAAGTAGATGGTCAGTTTTGGATAATGGATGTTTGTCTGATCAAGCTGAGCTGTTACTAATTATGTTTAGACTTATTCATTTTCCAATCTACCTATTTCTAGCAAATCCAGCAGCCACACCGAAGCTATTTTTGTTGGTTCAAGCACTTTCCTGTTTGGTCTCCAACCTGTCCCAAGCACCATCATCATCATCATCATCGTCTTCATCGATACCAACATCATCATCATCATTGATGTCAGCATCATTATCAACACCATTATCATCATCATCATCATCATCATGAATGAAATCTATTTTAATAATTTCCTTCTCCATTAATATCTGTGCTTTTAGGTTGAGTCCATGTGGGACCTGCCATGACCTTGACTGTAAACAATAATGGGGTAAGTGGGTGGTTGTGCCCCGCCCCCCGCTTCCCCCAGCATTTTCTTATCTATCTCCCCCACTTCCATGCCATCACCACCACATCTTCCACCATGCCCTCCATGAGCACCACCACTGTTTCAGTGGTAAACTATTAAGATCTACCAGTTTAATAGCTGCTTGTTAGACTTTTCTAAAAATACTATACTAAGTTACTTAGCTTCTGTTAGTTAAACTAAATATATCGACACATGGCACAGCACACCGTATAGGTATGCAGTACCGTGCAGTAACTGTATGTACTGCTGTATGTATGGAGATAAACTGTATATATATGTGTGTGTTTTGTTGATGTATATCTTTATGTATTTCTATATATGTCTGTGGGTGTGCATTTATAGTCCATAACGCTGGTGTTGCCATCCGGTTTCACCAGTCCTCAGTCAAATCGTCCAACCCATGCTAGCATGGAAAGCGGATGTTAAACGATGATGATGATGAACGCCAGCTTAATTTAATTCGTCCTTAGTCGGAAGACATCTGTTGTGATGTCCTGTTTTATTATTTCTATTGTATTTGTGTAACAGTGTTCATTTTTTTCCGTCCTTGATTTTTGTATACATTCGCTGCTTTCTTCCAAGGAATCTAATGCTCTTAGCTTAGTTTTTCCTTGGGGCTGGCCAGATTGGAGCAATATCAAGAATAACCAGCCGAAATTGCAAGGATACTCTGGATCTCCACTGAAGAGAGAAAACTCCGAATGACCTGTCCGTGTTTTCTTTGTATCGTCTATCTGGATGTTTTGTCCCTTTCTTGTATCACCTAACTGTCTGGATGTTTTGCGTCCTTGTCCCATTCTGTATTATTTATACATATAGAAATAAATGCAGACATGAAAGATTGAACTCAAAATATGTGTATATGTTTAGTTTTATTAATATTT
>NC_068998.1:42256838-42260068 GCF_001194135.2 Octopus bimaculoides
GATCTGTTTATATATATATATATATATATATATATATATTTATTTATATGTATATTTAGATCTGTTTATATATATATATATATATATATATATATATATATTTCTGTGTGTATGTAGGTGTCTATTTGTATATATCTACATATTTGTAAATGTGTGTATGCAGGTCTGTATATACATGTGTGTGTGTAGATTTGTATATAAGTGGCTGTATGTGAATATATGTGTATGTGTGTAATGACATAATATATAATTATGTATTACACATAATATGGAATGTCATACGACCTTAATTAACGAGACAATTCTGTGAAAACCTAATTAATGTTTATAACATGTTTAAATGCTTTAAAAGGTATTTAGTGGTGCAGTTAAGTAATATTGGGGGTTTAACCCCAAATTACAGATTAGTCTAATCTACAACACCATAGAAATGGGGGTTAAAGAGATTATCATGCCATGCATGTGTGTATGTGTATATATATGTGTATGTTGACACACAAATGCATAAATACAGTAATTCTTCTCGTACTGTTTTTTTTTTTTATTAATGCTATTGCAGATCTTATATACATGCTAGCGTCGAACATGGATTTTAAATGATAATGATAATATATATATATATATATATATGTTTGTGTGTGTGTATACACACAATTTTTTGACACCGGTTTTTATTTGTTGTTGCAGAATTTATGTGAATGTGTGTGTATGTGTGTGTGTGTGTATGTATATATATATATATATATAGGCGCAGAAGTGGCTGTTTGGTAAGTAGCTTGGTTACCAACCACATGGTTCTGGGTTCATTCCCACTGCGTGACACCTTGGGCAAGTGTCATGTACAGTAGCCTCGGGCCGACCAAAGCCTTGTGAGTGGATTTGGTAGATGGAAACTGAAAGAAGCCCATCGTATATATGTATATATACATGTGTGTGTATGTGTTTGTGTGTCTGTGTTTGCCCCCCCCCCCAACATCGCTTGACAACCGATGCTGGTGTGTTTACGTCCCCATAACTTAGCTGTTGGGCAAAAGAGACTGATAGAATAAGTACTAGGCTTACAAAGAATAAGTCCTGAGATCGATTTGCTCGACTAAAGGCGGTGCTCCAGCATGGCCTCAGTCAAATGACTGAAACAAGTAAAAGAGTGAAAGAGAGAGAGTATGATGTTTCTGTTATACCTTGAATTGCATTAGATTACTCCTAATCCAGAAGTCTTCTATAAAACTAAGCCATCTTCTAATCCATAAGTCTTCTATACAGGGTGTCCACAAAGTCTGTGTACACGAGGATTAACACGTACTTTAAGAAATTAATATTTCTTATATTTAATTGTTTATGTTATGATTTTATTTACTCCAAGTACCCAGACCTTGTGGACACCCTGTACAATGCAGTTATCTCGTAATCAGCAAGTTTTCTATAGGACAAGGTCTTCTCCTAACCACAAGTCATCTATAGAATGAAGTTGTGCCCTAGTTATACCTATTGTCCCAGCTACCTGATGCATAACAAATAACATTTCTGTTCCTGAATTATTTCAACTACTATCATGAGTCATCACTTTATGTATGTCTATCAGAATATTGGAAGCATTTAAATTCGAGTATAATGAAGGTGTTTATGGTTTGTATTATGTCTTTCATATCCTTCTGTACCAGTTAGCTTTTTACAGGTGCAGTCTGCAGTGGGATCAGCTATTGCAGTTGCCCTCTATCCAGCAAACATTACTATTGCTTTTGTTAAGACAGGCGTGAAGATCATGTTAGATGTGGCCATACTGAAGTACCAACCCGGAGAATTTTTTTTAGTTGGATGAATTGATCTCAGTACTTATTTATTGGTCTCTTTTTGCTAACTGCTAAGGTACGGGGATGTAAACACACCAACACCGGTTGAGTGTATATAATACCTGAATATTTACAAAGAAATTTAAGTGTGAAACAACGCAACTAAACAATAAGCTGTTCCACCTTCCATGGTATGTGAGACCACATAACTTTATGGTGTAAGGATTTTTAACTGTGAAAATTTTAATTAATATTCAGCATTCCAATACGTATGTGTGTATATATGTCAACATTTTAAGAAATATATCTTTGCAGGATGTAAAAATAGGCCAGCAGACACATGATAAACCATTAATATCTTGTTTACGTCTGTTTGACATTAGGTCAATGTAACATTGGTTATCTCCATTGTGTGTTTCTTTTTGTCTTCCTTATCAGCGTTCCTTGTTCAAACGTCATCTGCTTTAAAAAGCCAACTGACAAACGGTCTTGTTCTCATTTTGAGAAATGATGATAAATTACTGTTTTGGCCACAAAAGCCTGGATAGCTATATTTAACAAGATTTGTGATTTTTTTTTTTTTTTTTTTTTTGTCATAACATCTTTACTCTCTTAGCTGACTGAGTGCTATTCTACATGCTGAAGCCTTATCACACAATATGTAGTATGTGTGTGGGTGTATGAAGTGGTATCAAAAAGTTCTTGATCTAGTTTTTTAGCTTGCCAACAAATGGCAGCACACAGTTGCATGTGCAGTGAGAGCTAGCAGTGACTTTCATGGGGTAGTATGTCGCAAATTGTGAAATTTGTGCTTTTGTGATGTGTATGCTGTAGTCTGTGATTTTGTCATAGACAGGAACAGAGAGTCAATGTGAAATTTTGTGTTGAACTTGGGAAGTCTGCTACAGAGACATTGAGCATGCTTCGGCAAGCTTACGACGATGAGGCAATGGGTCATATACAACGTTTTGAGTGGCACAAGTGCTTGAAAAGCCTAAGGACATCCCTGGGAGATCTGCCATAAGTGTCACCCTCAGAAATGTGGTATTAAGCATTCAGAATTTGTCCCCCAGGATCAGTCCATCAATCGAAGGTTCTACTGTGATGTGTTGAAGCATTTGAGGGAGGTTGTTCAGTGAAAGCGACTGGATCTGGGGAGCACGTAAAATTAAATTCATCATGATGACAATGCACCCTGTCAACAAACTCTCCCCACTTGTGAGTTTCTCACCAAAAACGTGTAGGAGTGGCTGTGTGGTAAGTAGCTTGCTTACCAACTACATGGTTCCAGGTTGAGTCCCACTGTGTGGCATCTTGGGCAAGTGTCTTCTACTATAGCCTCGGGCCAACCAAAGCCTTGTGAGTGGATTTGGTAGACAGAAACTGAAAGAAGCCCGTCGTGTGTATATATATATATATATATATATATATATATATATA
>NC_068998.1:42260238-42261066 GCF_001194135.2 Octopus bimaculoides
CCTTGACAACTGATGCTGGTGTGTTTAAGTCCCTGTAACTTAGCGGTTCGGCAAAATAGACCGAAAGAATAAGTACTTGGCTTACAAAGAATAAGCCTTGGGGTCGATTTGCTCGACTAAAGGCGGTGCTCCAGCATGGCCACAGTCAAATGACTGAAACAAGTAAGTAAAAGAGTAAAGAGTAAAGCTTCCGCACCCACCCTTTCCACCAGATTTAGTGCCTGTGGACTTTCATCTCTTCCCCAAGACGAAAATGCGGCTCAAAGGTTGCCATTTTAGCATCGTTGTTAAGATCCAGAGTGAATCACTGAAGTTCCTTGACTTGCATAGGGAAAATGACTTCCAGGCCAGATTCCAGAAGTGGAAAGAACACTGGGACTGGTGTATTGCTTTGCAAGGTGACTATTTCGAAGGAGATGATGTTAAAACTTTTTTTTTTTATCAAACATAACTAGTCCGAGAACCTTTCGATACTATCTTGTATGCATGTATGTATATGCATTAAATATGAAACTAAAACCCTGCAAAACACTGTCCCAGCATGGCCACGGTTGAATGGCTGAATAAAGTAAAAGATAAAGATAGGCTGTGCTGGTCATTGATGATGATGATGATGATGTTGTCTTCTTAATTGATGTGTCAGGTTGTTGTCTGGGACATTAATAACCCCCTCCTCTCCCTCATTCAGCTCCCATCTTACTCTGTTGCCCAGCAACAAAATATTTTAACAATTTGCGTTTCTTTACTACTACTACTACTACTACTACTACTACAACTACTACTACCACCACCACTGCTGCTGCTACTATCATGACCACCATGTCAGCT
>NC_068998.1:42261789-42264480 GCF_001194135.2 Octopus bimaculoides
ATATATATATATATATATATATATATATATATATATATAGTAGGTGCGGGCATGGCTGTGTGGTTAGGAAGCTTGCTTCCCAGCTACATGGTTTCGGGTTCAGTCCTACCGCGTGCCGCCTTGGGCAAGTGTCTTCTGCTATAGCCCCGAGCCAACCGAAGCTTTGTGATTGAATTTGGTAGGCGAAAGTTACTGCCGTGTGTATGTGCTTGTGCCTCTCTCTCTGAGAGAGAGAGAGGGGGAGGGAATATATATATATTAGAGAGAGAGCTATGTATTTCGTGAAGTCTGTGTATGCAGATGCACACAAACACACGCACATTTATGCACTTTACCCAGTATTTCCTTCATACTAACTGATATGTATGTACCCCTCCCTTCTCCTTTGCCTTCACCTTTGATTTTTAGAGCATGTGTACACCCCTACAACTGCTGTCACCACCACCACCACCGTTCCCGGCACCACTTTCATTTCGTATAACATTACTCAGATTTTACATAACTGTATGAGACACTGATTTTATCACACACACACACACACACACAATTAAACTGTGTGAGTTGTCATATCAGATGGGGGTAGGTGGGGACTCTGTGGGTGTGACCTTTGTATGCCTCACCTGATCCACCAGATCCACTTATAAGACTTTGGTCAGTCTGAGGCTATAGCAAAAGACACTTGCCCAAGGTGCCACAGTGTGCCACCTTGGGCAGGTTTCTTCTACTATAGCCTCGAGCTGGTGCCATTTGGTTGGGAAAAAAACTTCTGACTACACACACACACTCTCTCTCTCTCTCTCTCTCTCTCTGAACTCAGCTATTTAAGTGTCATATTTGCATGACTCGCTCTTTACAAGAATCAAGACTAATTAGCATAATCAGATTAAATTCATTTGCTATTTAAATATAGTTATTCACTCACACACACACACACACGCACACACACCGATGCACGTATGTATATACTGTATATCATGTTTAAACAAATATCTTCTCTTATAATAGTTTCATGGTAACCCAAACATATTCTCAGTGTGTACATATCATTATGTATGTAAATGTGACACCATGTGGGTGTGTGTGTGTGTGTGTGTGTGTGTGTGTGTGTGTGTGTGTGTGTGTGTGTGTGTGTGTGTGTGTGTGTGCGTGCGTGCGAAGCTGTATCTGTAAGTGATGAGTAATCTTTGTGTGTGTGAGGAGCGTGGTGGGGGAGTATTATAATCAGTCACTTCATTATTCTTATTCTTCACGAAGCCCTTCAGAAGCTGAAGTGATAAATATAAACACACAAACACACACACACATATATATATGTGTGTGTGTGTGTGTGTGTTTTTATTTATGTAGGTATGTCTTTGTTTGCATGTGTGTATTTGTCAGTCTGTATGTTATCTGTCTGTGTATGTATATCTATCTATCTATCTATCTATCTATCTATCTATCTATCTGTGTATATATACACACACACACACAATGTATAAGTTATATACACACATGCATGCACATACACATATATGTAATAAACCTTGCATTGTACAGCTCTGCTGTCATTGAGGGAGATAAACAGACAGACTGTCAGACGGATGGACAGACAGACAGACAATGTAGGGTTAAGTAAACAATTCAGTTTCACTGGAGGTAAGATAAGCTCTGTGATGCTGGTGCCATGAAACAAGGTGCATCTGGTGCATTCTGAAACATGGTTAGTCTGAGGAAAGATATCAGCTGTAGAGGCACTACCAATTCTAGGCTGGGCCGAGGGTTGGAGAGTAGCTGTGAGTGTCTATTGTAAGGTTATTTTTCCTGTTTTCTTTTTGTTTTTTCCTCTTAGCATTTAGATTATTCTCTCAAATGTAATCCTTTGTATTATAGGCACAAGGCCTGAAATTTTAAGGGGAGGGGACTAGTGATTACATCGACTCCAGTGCTTGGCTGGTACTTATTTTATCGACCTTGAAAGGATAAAAGGCAAAGTCAACCCCGGTGGAATTTGATCTCAGGATGTAATGACAGATGACATACTGCTAAGCAGTTCGCCCGGCGTGCTAACGATTCTGCCAGCTCACTGCTTTTACTCTGTTGAATATTCTTCTTCTTAATCCTTTTTGCCCCTTCTGGAGCATAGGGCCTCAACAGTTATTTTCCACTTTTTGCAGTCATTCGTGTATTTCTTGTCTGCTTCCCATGTTAGGCCGGTGGTCCTGAGCTCATCCAAAATGCTCGCTTCCATGTCTGCTTCGGGCGTCCTCGCTTCCTTTTCCCCTGCAGGTTTCAGTCAAGTGCTTGTCGCGTCACATTTAAGGGTTCTTTCTGCAGTGTGTGTCCGATCCATCTCGATTTCCTTTGTCTAATCTGAACATGTATGGGCTCCTGGTTGGCCCTTTCTCACAGGTCGGTGTTTGGCACTCTGTCGAACCACTTCAGATGGAGGATCTGCCGGAGACTTTTGTTGATGAAGGTCTGGATGTTCTTGTAGTTGCTGCAGGTGCCTCTCCGCATCATTTTGAATTAATCATGCATTATCTCGTAGCTTCGACATTTTGATGATGTGATTTTCTATTCTCATAATGACATTGTAGGATATGTATGAGAAGGTAGATCTGGCCAGTTTGAATATAAAGGTAGGTAAAATATTTCTGCCAAATATGACTGGTTTAAACACGAAAGGGTTAAACTTTTTAAGATAATCAG
>NC_068998.1:42264729-42265244 GCF_001194135.2 Octopus bimaculoides
ACTTGTTTCAATCATTTGACTGCGACCATGCTGGAGCACTGCCATAAAGGGTTTTAGTCAAAGAAATCGGCCCTGAGGCTTATTCTTTGTAAGCCTTGTACTTATTCTATCAGTCCCTCTGTGTGGTACCTTGGGCAAGTGTCTTCTATTATAGCCTTGAGCTGACCAAAGCCTTGTGAGTGGATTTGGTTGGCGGAAACTGACAGAAGCCTGTTGTATATATATATATATATGTGTGTGTGTGTGTGTGTGTGTGTGTGTGTATTTGCCTCCCACTATCGCCTGGCAACTGATGTCGGAGTGTTTATGTCCCTGTAACTTAGCAGTTTGGCGAATGAGACCTATAGAATAAGTACTAACCTTACAAACAGTAAGTGCTGGGGGATCGATTTCTTCGACTAAAACAACCTTTCAGGTGGTGCTCCAGTATGGCTGCAGTCAAATGACTGAAACAAGTAAAAGAACACATCTATCTATCTATCTATCTATCTATCTATATATATATATATATATAT
>NC_068998.1:42265456-42267451 GCF_001194135.2 Octopus bimaculoides
GTATATATATATGTGTGTGTGTGTGTACATATCAAGTTTATGCACTCGAAGTATATATATATATATATATATATACTTCCTTTTACTTTTCATTCCTTAGTAGTTCATGCTATGACACATTTCGGTTAGATTGTGATGGTGGTGGTGATAACAATATAACATCCTCACCCTCGCTGTCTGTCTTTTCAGTCTTTGGCTTTTTATTTTGTTTCCTCCAACTAACATCCCACCCCCACCCTACCCCCACTTTTATTGAATACTGCCAACCCCACCGGCAGCACCATTACATGTCCCCTCCACTATCATCACATCATCACCATTACAACTCCTCCTCCTCCTCCACGTCTTTTCTACCATCACCATTACATGTCTCCTCCTCCTTCTCTGCCTCCACTACTAACATCAAGGCCGACTCTGCTTATTAGCATTATGGAAGCCATCAGTTTCAGTGGAGTTCAACCATGAGAGGAGCGTGTGTGAAGTCTTTGGAAATAGCAGTCAAATCTCACTCAAGCCACAACCCATTGTCTGCTCTTTTGAAAAAGACAATGTGTTGTGTAATGTCTTCCTGGGGTACATTATGTCTGAAAGGAAGATGGAAGGGACATGATTGGAGTGTCTTTGATTAGGGGTTCACTGAATCATGACTAAGCAACAATTACCATCTTTGGTGTGGCTGTGTTGGTAAGAAGCTTGCTTCCCAACCACATGGTTCCGCTGCATGACACCTTGGGCAAGTGTCTTCTACTACAGCCTTGGACCAACCAAAGGCCTTGTGAGTGGATTTGGTTGTCGGAAACTTAAAGAAGCCCTCAAAGGTTGTTGGAAGCTTAAAGGCGGCGAGCTGGCAGAAACGTTAGCATGCCAGGCGAAACGGTTAGTGGTATTTCGTTTGCCGTTACGTTCTGAGTTCAAATTCTGCCGAGGTCGACTTTGCCTTTCATCCTTTTGGGGTCGATAAAATTAAGTACCAGTTACGCACTGGGGTCGATATAATCGACTTAATCCCGTTGTCTGTCCTTTGTTGTCCCCTCTATGTTTAGCCCCTTGTGGGCAATAAGGAAATAGGAAACTTAAAGACCATTGTGCATATATATACAAGTATATATCTGTGTGTGTGTCTTTGTGTCTGTGTTTGTCCCCTCATCACCACTTGATAACCGGTGTTGGTGTGTTTACATCCCTGTAATTTAGCAGTTTGGCAAAAGAGTCTGATAGAACAAGTACTAGGGTCAAGAAATAAGTTCTGGGGTTGATTTGTTTGAGTAAAACCCTTCAATGTGGTGCTCCAGCATGGCCGCAGTCAAATGACTACCACCAAGGGTTAACGAGGATCACCAACATCACTACTAATAGCATCATCTTCATCATCATCATGAACATAATGATCAACATTCCTAACACCGCCACCACCACCACCACAACTGTCACCACCACTACCACCACCACCACCACAACTGTCACCACCACTACCGCCAACACCACCATTTACAGCACTACCGTCACCACCACCACCACCATGACCACAACTGTCACCACCATCTACAACACCACCACCACTATCAGCGACACCACTACTGTCACCACCACCATTAACAGTACCACTACGAATACCATTACCACTGTCACCAACACCACCCCCATCACTGCTACCACCATCACCACCACCGACACCACCACCACTGCTGTCACCTATACCATCATCCACAACACATGGGAATACTATTATGTGTGCTTGGAATTATAAATAAACAAACAGAAAAAAAAATGATAAAAATGAAAGAAAAAGAAGGCAAAGTGATGTTTGACTGCCTGTTAGTGAAGAGGTTTTGGTGTTAGGGACACACAGACAGATTTATAGAAGAAGTAAACACTGAACATTGTCTTGTGGGTGGCAGGGTGGTTACTTCTCATTTCTCACTTGATTTTCAACTCCCTTGGCCATAAGGGGTGCCTTTGTGCTGCTGCTGCTGCTATATATAGAAGTGTGCACCA
>NC_068998.1:42267504-42269898 GCF_001194135.2 Octopus bimaculoides
CCAAGACACACACACACACACACACACACACATATATATATATATTCCTTTTTTCTTTTACATGTTTCAGTCATTTGGCTGCTGCCATGCTGGAGCACTGCCTTTGAAGGGTTTTTTTTTTTAGTCGAAGAAATCGACCTCGGAACTTATTCTTTGTAAGCCTAGTACTCATTCTATTGGTCTCTTTTGCCGAACTGCTAAGTTACGGGGACATACACAACAACATCGGTTGTCAAGCGATGGTGGGGAGACAGACACAAAGACACACACACACACATATATACATACACGATGGGTTTCCTTCAGTTTCCATCTACCAAATCCACTCAAGGCTTTGGTCAGCCTGAGGCTATTGTAGAAGATACTTGCCCAAAGTGCCACACAGAAGGACTGAGCATGGAACCATGTGGTTTGGAAGCAAGCTTCTTAGCCCACAGCCACATAGACATACTCATGCACGATTACAGTTCATACACAAACTTTCACATACTTATATTCAAGCACATACGCATGCACACTTATGCTGCTTGTGCCACCCACATCCATTCATGCTGTGTCTTTTTCTTTCTTTGCAAGTGCATCAGCGTTTTCACGTACACATCCACATGGTATAGACACTCACATACACATGCATAGGCACACACACACGTGTGCATATGCATACTGAACAATCATATACGAACAGTGTCAGTTAGGTACATGTACACTCTTGCTGCACATATGCCAGTTTTCACACTCAAGCACTTGTCTATAAATACATACTAGTACAGATTTGGTTGTGTAGTTAAGAAACATGCTCCTTACCAATGTGGATTTGGGTTCAGTCCCACTACATGGCACCTTGGGCTAGTGTCTTCTGCGATAGCCCTGTGCTGACCAAAACCTTGTAAGTGATTTGTGGGTTTGCGAGACAGAAAGCGGAAGAAATCCACACACACACACACACACCTACCTACCTACCTTCCTTTCTCAGACAGTCCCAGTGGAAGCAGTCCAGTCATTTGGCATAGCATTCATAAACCATTCAAGAACTGTTTGGTACACCTTCAATTTGATGGCCAACCTAATACGTCTCTTCTCATACACTGATTCACGTGATACATAAATATCAAAAGAAACTGATAGAATAAGTACCAGTCTTTTAAAGAATAAGTCCTGGGGTCAATGTGTTTGACTAAAGGTGGTGCTCCAGCATGACCGCAGTCAAATGACTGAAGCAAATAAATGAATGTATATGATGGCACCTGTGCCCAGCGTCGCCTTCCTGGCACTTGTGCCGAGCCAGTGGCATGTGTAAAGACATTCAAGCGAGATCGTTGCCAGTGCCGCTGGACTGGCTCCTGTGCAGGTGGCACATAAAATACACCATTTTGAGCGTGGCCGTTGCCAGTACCGCCTGACTGGCCTTCATGCCGGTGGCACGTAAAAGCACCCACTACATTCTCGGAGTGGTTGGCGTTAGTAAGGGCATCCAGCTGTAGAAACTCTGCCAAATCAGATTGGAGCCTGGTGTAGCCATCCGGTTCACCAATCCTCAGTCAAATCATCCAACCCATGCTAGCATGGAAAGCGGACGTTAAATGACGACGATGATGATGATGATCAAACGAGACCGATAGAACAAGTACTAGTCTTTTAAAGAATAAGTCCTGGGGTCGATGTGTTTGACTAAAGGTGGTGCTCCAGCATGGCCACAGTCAAATGATGAAGCAAATAAAAGAATACACACACACACACACACACACACACATATGCATAAATTTGTTTTTTTTTTGCATACATGTATATGTCCTTATGTGTGTGTGTGTGTGTATATTGATGTTCATGTGCATATATATATATGTGTGGGTGTATGTATGTATTTGATGTATTTATAGAAGTTTGTATAGAAGTATTCCTTAAACTTAAGTAAAATCAGGCCAAGGTCAACTTAGTCTTTCATTTAAAAAAGTTTCCAATCACAAATCTCTAGAAACACAGAACAGTAAAAATGTTGACCTATATTACTTCTGGAATCAGTTCCAATCTTCCAGATTCTGTGATCATATCCCGCCCTTGTCCACTTGGGAAGTACATGTAACTGGTCACCCATTTTGGAATCACCATTTGAGACACCTTGGTTCTTTAGCTTGTTGCATGTATCCACAGCAGGTCTCCCAGATTAAGATCCCTCCTTCCCTCCCTCCTTCATACCTTCCTTGCTTCCTTCCCTCCTACCTCCCTCCTACCTTCCCTCTCTCCTCTCTCCCTTCTACCTTCCTTCCCCTCCTCCCTTCTCCTCCTCCCTTCCTTCCTCACATGTTTCTCTCACATCTCTTGCCTTCCCCTCCCCCTTTCTCCCCCTTCTCCCCTTCTCCCCCTTCTCTCTGTTCATCCATTCCTGTCCCTCATTCC
>NC_068998.1:42271441-42278847 GCF_001194135.2 Octopus bimaculoides
GAAGTATGAAGAGAGGTGAAGAGACTTACAAAGAAGTAGGAGTCAGAGCAGGAGGTGGGGGAGGGGAGAGATTGGTGGTAGGAGGGAGGGTGGGCGAGAGAGACAGGAGGAGGGGGTTAGATGAAGAGTGGAGGGGAGTTGAGCCCATGTGGCGCAAAGGAGCGAAGATAGAAGATTAATCCCTGTTCACGGCGCAAATATATATATGTATGTGTTTTTGTGTCCCCACCATCGCTTGACATCTGATGTTGGTGTGCTTACATCCCTGTAACTTAGCAGTTCAGCAAAAGAAACTAATAGAATAAGAACTAGGTTTACAAAGAATAAGTCCTGGGGTCAGTTTCTTCAGACTAAAACCCTTTATGGTGGTGCTCCAGCATGGCTGCAGTTAAATGGCTGAAGTGAGTAAAAGGATGAAAGAAAATGTGTGTGTTTGTATGTGTGCGTATATATATGTGTGTATGTGTGCATATATATGTGTGTGTGTTGTGTGTGAGTATATATCTGTGCATATTATGTGTGTGTATATAAACTATACATTAGCCAACAGCAATGGAAGGCCACATTCCAGTCTGGGTAGATTTTAATTAATTGGCTCAAGAATGTTAATTAGTATTGTGGTCAATTGATACAATTTGGCCTCATCTACACCAGACTGACCAGTTGGACAACAGCTATTTATATACACATACACACTCCTGTTGGTGAGTGTTTGTGTATGCATGAATATGTGTATGTATGCTTTTGCATGTGTATATGTACATTCACACAAATGCATACATACACACACACATATATACATGTATCCACCCCTATATATATATATATATATATATATATATATATATATATATATATATATATATATATTATGTCTGTGTGTGTATATGTATATATGTTAATGTTTGCTGTTATGATCCGTATTAATAATAATTTTACATTAGTCTGATGGGTTACTTTATACTTTTGTAGAATACAAATTTATTATTCATGAATAAGATTATCATTGTCAGTGGCTATGAAGCTTCAGTTAGCTAAGTAGTCCAACAAATGGCTGGCCGAAACTTCAAAGTCACTATTAGTAATTTTCTTGTTTAAGAATAACACACACACACACACAGGCGCGCACACACATTCATACAGTGAGTCAGAGTGAGTCTGTTCTGTATGTTTGTAAAATATGAATGTTAATATCACAATAGTACTCAATGTTTGGAGATAGAGCTAATGAAAATAAGCATGCCGTAGTTAAACAACTAAATATACTGATAAGAACTTATATATATACATATATATATATATATATATAGGTTATGAAGGGTAATGGAGTCAACCAGACCCTAATGATACAATATACATGGATATTTACTGTTGGAATGGAACTATACTCCAAGTACTTTTTCTTCTTTGTTTTTTCTTCTCCGCATCGCTCTCATTTCTTTCTGCAGATCTACTCATACAGATGTAATAATCTCTATCTTATACTATTACCATCTCTGATGAAGGGATACATTGTACATTCCCTGAAACAGCTGTAAGACATTCTACATAAAATATAAATTTACTTATGCCATTGATCTCTTTATCTCATTCTTATATATATATATATATATATATGATGATGATTGTAATGATGATTTATTACAAGCACAAGCATAGCTTTATGTGATTCCCAATCATATGGTTTTGGGTTCAGCCCCAGTGTATGGCACTTTGGGCAAATGTCTTCAACTGTAGCCTTGGGCTAACCAAAGCCTTGTGAGTGGATTTGGTTAACAGAAATCAAAAGAGGTCCATCGTGTGTGTGTGTGTGTGTGTGTCTTCAACAAGGGTACACACATAATAATAATAATAGATAGAGAGGTGAGTTCTTAACTTTTGTATACGATTGCCGCAATCCATCACTAAGGCAAACATAGCTGACGTAATCCATCACTACGGCCAACTTAATGACAAAAAGCGCAACTCGAAAGTAACTTACTTACTGGTGCTTTGAACAATAATTCGGCATCTCGCGTGCCTTCCACAGGTTCAAAATAAAATAAATGTCAGTCTAATTCACTTTTTAGTTTATATAAAGGACTGGTAACTCAACAGAAATATAATAGATAGAGAGGTGAGTTCTTAACTTTTGTATACGGTTGCCACAGTCCATCACTGAGTTACCAGTCCTTTATATAAACTAATAATAATAATAATAATAATAATAATAATAATGATAATTATGCTATTTTCAATGATGACAATAATAATACTTTTTTTATTTCATGTTACAGGGCCTTATTTGGATATGTAGGGACGTCTGATGTTTTGAAAGTGGTTGAAAGAGGCTGTAAGTACAACTCTTCTTCACTATAATTGTTTGGATTGGCAGAAATTGTCAGAGCATCGGACATTTTGGTGGAATTGATAAAATAAAATACACTTCAAGTACCGGAGCCAGTGGTTTGGTAGAGTCGGTAGAGCATTGAATATAATACATGTGGTATTTCTTCTAACCCTTTAGGTTCTGAGTTGAAACCATGATGATGTCATCATTAAATTTTTTCTTTTTTTTCTGGGCGCCAAAGCATATAGTACCTGTCAAGTACTGGGGCAGGGGGGTCATTAAAATTCCAATTACCATCCTTATTCATAATGGTATAGTTTTACTTTGGCAGAGACCATCAGTAATGTGTGTTGGGTATGGAATAATAGGTAGAGTACCAGACTAAATGCATATTAAGTTCAAGCCTTGTCAGGATCAATAAAATAGTAAAGACCCCCTTCAGTCATGAATGATCTGGGGATTGCACCTAGAAAGTACCCCTCTGAGGCATAAATTTGGGCAATTAAATACTACATTTTTATAACTATATTTAAAGGTTACAAGTGAGTTGAACGCTAAAGATTGTTTGCCAACATAACATGGCAGTCCTGGTTTAGGATGAATGTTGCTGTAATTTAGCCCCAGGAGACATCATCTCCAGCTGGCTATACAACACAATCTGTGTCCTTATATTTTCGAACAAGGGAATCTAGGACCCCCACTCAGCTCATTGCGATTTGGGGTGATAGATTCCCTTGTTCGAAAATATAAGGACAGAGATCGTGTCATATAGCCAGCTGGAGACGATGTCTTCTGGGGCTAAATTACAGCAACATTCGTCCTAAACCAGGACTGCCATGTCATGTTGACAAAAATCTCTACTCCAAAGTACTGTTGCTGAATATCTCACATTGTGAGATTTAAAAATAGTAATTTTCTGAATTGAACACTTACAAAAGGTTTTCAAAACCACTATCCATCCAATATAACCTGATAATCTAATATATATATATATATATCCATCCATACCATATCTAAAATAGTGCACAAACACTTACACACACACACTCATGCACACACACACATACATAAACACATGCAGAAACACATGTGCACACACATGCACAAATGTACACAAACACATACACACAAACATGTGCACAAAGACACACACACACACACACGTTTCAGTTTCGACCTCCCATATCCACTTGCAAGGCTTTGGTCAGCTCAGGGCTATAGAAGAAAACACTTGCTTCACAGTGGGACGACCACAGACCATGTGGTTGGAAAACAAGCATTTTACCACACAGCCACACCTGCATCTATTGGAAATATTGGATAATGTGGCTGTGAATGCAATGTCCATTTGTATAGTTCCTTCTTTAACCTTCTCCACACTTTTGTCACAGTTTTTCACCCCACCCACATGTTTTCTCTACTGCAGCTCCAGGTGCTTCATGTTGCCTTGAGTGGGGGTGCTTGAAATAAACACTTTGCAAAGTTTATTTCTGCTACTTTAAGCTGGAAGCAGCCTACTTTCAATTCAGAGCAAGGCTAAGCTTCCGTTTTCCGATACCATTTTCGTTGTTTATTTACTCATGATGAGGCACACAAACTTTGAAATCAGACTGGCAAGTGTTCTCGCCTAAACTGTGCTGTTTATGTCAACACATTTGCATTTTAAGCTTTTTTTTTTTTTGATTCTCTTTTCAATGTCAGAATGTGCATACAGAACAAAATGCATTACATCAAAATATTATTCATGCATTCCTATATTAGTATACGTGGAGGCACAATGGCCCAGTGGTTAGGGCCATATATATATATATATATAAAACCAAAATACAACAGGTATGAACAATAAGCCTAGGACATCACAGTATATCTAGTGAGACATCCCATTCTTTATGCATGTACCTGATGTGACACAAACTACACAAACGGATGCAACACTAGTTGATGGCAAAATCCTACCCAAAATGGACAGTTGCAGGTTGAAACGATCGTTGTTGCACTGAATAAAGACTACTGTTAAATCTATCTTCCATTTTCTTCTTCAATTATTATTATTATTATTATTATTTTATGTTTGACTTTTGTTTTGCATTTGTACAAGTTGGATCCAAGTCTCACCCAGAGACCTCAAGAGACAACAAGTTAGAAGTTCATGTAGGTGTTATGCCTAGGGTACCATATATTTAGATTTGTACATAGTGTTGTTCTAGAGAATGTTTAAGAAACCATAAGAAAATTATGTGTTTGTTTTAAAATTTGAGATCACAGATTATTATTATTATTATTATAATATATATCATCATCATTATTTAACATCCTTCTTCCATGTATGCAATATTTATAAATGCTTGTTTAATAAGTTTGTTTAATTGATACACTTAACATTTTACTGGCTGAAAGACTGCAATGCAGTTTAGGTGAAATAATATTTAACAGTAATAGAATTTGTTTACATTGTGTTTTCTTTTCCATTAAAACTGACTTCTCAAATCATTTTTATGAGTGAATCCTTTTTATAGTTTCTGTCCTCATTCTCCTTCTGCCTGTCTTTGTCTCTTATTTTTCTTTCTCTCACCTTCTCTGTTGTCTCTCTCACTCACTGACTCTTTCTCTCTTTATCTCACCGTGCAGCTGATGGCATCGAAGAATTAGTTGATGAGGTCAACAGCAGCAAGGTCCAGTATGCCTACTGTCGAGTTAAAGATCCAAACACAGATCTCCCAAAATATGTCCTTATCAACTGGGTAAGAACTTTTCTCAGTTTGGAAAATTATGTACAAATTCTTCTCTTATTCTTTCACCGATTCCAGTTGTTGGATCATGGCCATGCCGGGATTCCATTTTCAAAAGCTTTACTCTGTTATATCAATGTCTTTATTTTAGTTCAATACTCATTTCATTGATCATTATTTATTGACTAGCTGAGTTTTATAATGCATACATGCATATATATTTATATACACACAGATATTTATATACACACACATATTAAAGCTATGAGATAATACATGGATGGCTGTTGCCAGTACTGCCTGACTGGCCTTTGTGCCGGTGGCACATAAAAGCACCTACTACACTTTCGGAGTGGTTGGTGTTAGGAAGGGCATCCAGCTGTAGAAATTCTGCCAGATCAGACTGGAGCCTGGTGCAGCCATTTGGTTTCACCAGTCCCCAGTCAAATCATCCAACCCATGCTAGCATGGAAAGCGGACATTAAACGATGATGATATGAATAATGTTTATATGTACATATAGGCATATATGAATATATACATATATATTTGGAGTCAACAGATGAGATCCAGAGATGCTCAATATAGAAAGCACTCAGATGATTTGAACTTACACTCTGAAATCTTTACTGAGTACTAAGTCTGCAAAGTAATCAGTAGCTATGAGAGGAATCCAGGTGAGCAGATATGGAGATAATGATGCAAATAAACAAATAAACGCACTTGGGCTTGATAAATGAGATATACGGTGAGAATGGATGAGGATAGCTGCCTGAAAAAGTGCCACACCCTAACAGTTGAGGGAACCCGTGGAAGAGGTAGGCCCAGGAAGACCTGGGCTGAGGTGGTGAGGCAAGACCTTCGTACATTGGGCCTCACCGAGGCGATGACTACTGACCAAGACCTTTGGAAATGTGCTGTGCGTGAGAAGACCCGGCAAGCCAAGTAAGATCGTTGCCAGTGCCCCTGGACTGGCTCTTGTGCGGGTGGCACATAAAAGACACCATTTCGAGCGTGGCCGTTGCCAGTATCGCCTGACTGGCCTTCATGCAGGTGACACGTAAAAGCACCTACTACACTCTCTGAGTGGTTGGCGTTAGGAAGGGCATCCAGCTGTAGAAACTCTGCCAAATTTAGATTGGAGCCTGGTGTTGCCATTCGGTTTCACCAGTCCTCAGTCAAATCGTCCAACCCATGCTAGCATGGAAAGCGGACGTTAAACGATGATGATGATATATATTTGTGAATAGAGAGAAACAAAGACAATAAACATTCATGTAAAAATATATAGACATTTATCTGTTAACAGAGTACAAAGACACAGGAAATTAAGGGGAGAAAGTATGGTTTACAGGTCCGACAGCTGTGGTTTTCAATAGGGCCAGAGAAAGAGGGAAGGAGACGAATGGGGAGTGGTATTTGAATAGGATAGTATGGAGGGAAGGTTGGGGAAGAGTATTTGTGGTTGATAGGAAGTGTTTTGAACGCTAGAGCTGTATTACTGCACCAACGCCCGCAATTCTAACATCAGATTTTGCCTCCTGTTTCGCATCTCTCATGAATACAGTTCTCAGATACTTAACAGCCATCTCCACTTATCTCATTAAGTGAAATGTATATGCGGAATATATAACTAGTGGAATAGTAATGGAGTGTATATATGTATGTATATTTGTTTATTCCAAGTTGTAGGTCATAGTTTTCCTCTTAAGTTGCTGAAATTTGGTACAGGAGAGCGTTTTTGTGAAAGAGAAGGATGTGACTTTTAGGCTATATATTATTTCTATCTATTATCTTTCACTTGCTTCACTCATTAGACTGTGGCCATGCTGGGGCACCACGCTGAAGGGTTTTTTTTTAGTCAAATAAAATCAACCCTGGTACTTATTTTTAAGTCTTGTACTTATTCTCTTGGCCTCTTTTGCGAAACTGGCAAGTTAGGGAGATGTCAACAAACCAACACTGGTTATCAAGAGGTGGGGGAACAAATACATACACAAAGACACGCACACACACTTATACAATGAGCTTCAATGAGCTTCCACAAACATTCAATCTACCAAATTCACTAACATGGCAGTGGTCAATCAGGTGCCATTTGTGTGAACTGGGGTCATGTGTACATGCCACCAGCATTTGTGTAACACTGGTATCTGCCATGACTGCAAATATGCTCAGCTTGATTGGTCTTCTCAACCATGACACAACGCCAAAGGTATTGGTCATTGCGTCCAAGGGCCAAAACTCGAAAGGCTCAATGCTTGAGAGGAACTCAATCTCCTTGCCTCCATGAGGCCCAACACTTGAATATATATATATATATATATATATATATATATATATATATA
>NC_068998.1:42280631-42282635 GCF_001194135.2 Octopus bimaculoides
ATTGTGTGTGTGTGTGTGTGTGTGTGTGTGTGTGTGTGTGTGAAGGCATGTGGCTTCGTGGTTAGGGTATTCAGTTCACGATCATAAGGTCTTGGGTTCAATTCCCAGTGGCATGTTGTGTCCTTGAGCTAGACACTTTACTTCACATTGCTCCAGTCCACTCAGTGGCAGAAATGAAGTGTACCTGTAATTCAAAAGAGCCTGCCTTTCCACTTCTCTGTCACACTGAATCTCTCTCAGAACTACATTATGGGTATGGGTGTCTGTGGAGCGCTCAGCCACTTGCACATCAGTTTCATGAGCAAATTGTTCTGTTGATCGATCTACTTGTCGTCGTAACCGACGGAGTGACAGTTTTTATTTCTTCATATATTTGTGTGTATGCGTGTATATATTTGTGCGTGTGCACATGTTTGTCTTCCACCCACAAAAGCTCGTTCTGCTTAGCTTACGTTCTCTGTAACTTTGCACATCAGAAAAAGAATTAATAATAGAATAAGCATGAGACTTAAATTGAAGTGATTAGATTGTTCCACTAAAGCTTTCAAGGCATTGGCCTGACATGGTCCTGTCCAATGACTCAAAGCTCTAAAACGATTAAAAGAATGTCTTCTTACAATTATGGATCTGATTCCAGTTCTATCTTTCTTTCTTTCTTTTTTTTTAGAGTTCAGTATACCAGAAAACTTATGCCAAGAAGGATATCAACACAAAAAAGCGAGATGAATTCTGGGCAAAAACTGAGGTCAGTATATCTCTTTGATCCAAGCTACACTTGGATGGTGGAGGTGCAATGGCCCAGTGGTTAGGGCAGCAGACTCGCGGTCATAGGATCGCGATTTCGATTCCCAGACCGGGCATTGTGAGTGTTTATTGAGTGAAAACACCTAAAAGCTCCACGAGGCTCCGGCAGGGGATGGTGGCGAACCCTGCTTTACTCTTTCACCACAACTTTCTCTCACTCTTACTTCCTGTTTCTGTTGTGCCTGTAATTCAAAGGGTCAGCCTTGTCACGCTGAATATCTCCGAGAACTACGTTAAGGGTACACGTGTCTGTGGAGTGCTCAGCCACTTGCACGTTAATTTCACGAGCAGGCTGTTCTGTTGATTGGAGCAACTGGAAACCTCGACGTCGTAAGCGACGGAGTGCCAACAACACTTGGATGATGGATGCAATACAGCAAGCTTAGAGAGTCTGTTCGTTTATATCTTTTTTGTCACTACTACTATGTCATCTCTAACGTGTGTATGTGTGCATAAGTGTGTGTATGTATATATATACACACAAGTCAGCAGACAAATGAAATTGGCACTCAACCCTTTTAGTAAGGATTACATAAATTATTTACTAACGTTATTTACATTATTTACATTTGACGGATATTTGTCCTCGTCTTGTTTGCTGTTAACACAACGTTTCAGCTGATATACCCTCCAGCCTTCATCAGGTATCTTGGGGAAATTTCGAACCTGGGTTCTCATTCCTGAGGTATTTTCGATATCCTCCTCCTCCTTCTCACTGCCTCGAATCAAACTCGGAATCCAGGCTGTGACCTGAATAGTAATAATAATAATAATAATAATAATAATAATAATAACATCGAAAAATACCTTCAGAATGAGAACCCAGGTTCGAAATTTCCCCAAGACTCCTAATGAAAGCTGGAGAGTATATCAGCCAAAACATTGTGTTAACGAATAAGAAGAGGACAAATATCCGTCAAATGTAAAATGTATACTATAAACACCATTGACTTGTATGCTGGAAAATATACCGTATTTTAATGTGTATAAGGAACCCTTTTTTGTCAAAAATTAGGTTAAAAAGTATGGGAGTTTTTTTATACATGAATAGTATTATATTGTTTGACGTCCGCTTTCCATGCTAGCATGGGTTGGACGATTTGACCGAGTACTGGTGAACCAGATGGCTGCACCAGGCTCCGATCTGATCTGGCAGAGTTTCTACAGCTGGATGCCCTTCCTAATGCCAATCACTCCAAG
>NC_068998.1:42282645-42284453 GCF_001194135.2 Octopus bimaculoides
TCCGATCTGATCTGGCAGAGTTTCTACAGCTGGATGCCCTTCCTAATGCCAATCACTCCAAGAGTGTAGTGGGTGATTTTACGTGCCACCGGCACGAGGGCCAGTCTGGCGGTACTGGCAACGGCCATGCTCAAGTGATGTTTTCTACGTGCCACCTGCACAGGAGCCAGTTCAGCGGCACTGGCAATGACCTCGCTTGAATGTCTTTTCACGTGCCACCAGCACAAGTGCCAGTAAGGCTATTCCCTTACAAAACCTTTTTTTCCAAATTTTAATCCCCCAAAATTAGGGGGTTCCTTATACATGTTAAAATACGGTAGTATACAAAGGCATGCTGAAAAATTCCAAATTTTGGGTAAAAGAAAATACAGGAGGATCAGTTAATTACGATTTTATTCAACAGATTCCCCTCTCAGATTCACACACTTATCGCAGCAGTCCTTCAGTTTTTCTAAGCCCTGTAAAAGAACTCGGAGGGTTGGGCCTCCAATCAGGTCTATTGCAATACCTTTAAAGCAAGGAACTTTGCAGCACCCTCTTGTATATCCATACTTACACATATAAATGTATGTATGTACATACACACACACACACATATATAACTTCCCTCTTTCTCTCCCTACTTTCAGGAAGAAGAAAAGAAACGTCAACAAGAGGATCGAGACAGGTTAGTGAAGGAGAAAGACAAACTTGAACAAGATCGGAAGAAACGAGAGGTTTGTGTGTTTGGATGTTTTACACCAATAAGATAGTTGTCTTATAAGTCGGCGAGCTGGCAGAAACATTAGCACACCGGGCGAAATGCTTAGCGGTATTTCGTCTGCTGTTACGTTCTGAGTTCAAATTCTGCCGAGGTCGACTTTGCCTTTCATCCTTTTGGGGGTCGATAAATTAAGTACCAGTTACGCACTGAGATCGATGTAATTGACTTAATCCCTTTGTCTGTCCTTGTTTGTCCCCTCTATGTTTAGCCCCTTGTGGGCAATAAAGAAATAAGATAGTTGTCTTTGGATCCTGTGTTCAAATCGAGCTGGTGATGGCTTTGACCTTTGTCCTTCCAAAGGTTGAGGTAAATGGAAAAAGTACAGTTCCACTCATTGCTACCATTATGACTATATTGTTGTTAAAGCAGTGGATTGGTACAATCATTAGACCATTGGATATAATGCTTTTCAACACTTCTTCTGATGCTTTAGATTCTGAGTTCAAATCTTGCCAAGGCCGATTTACCCTTTCATCATTTCGGAGTCAATAAAATATAGCACCAATTGAGTGCTGGGGGTCAATGTGACTAACTTAGCTATTCATCTGGAATTGCTGGCCTTGTTCCAAAATTTGAAGCCATAATTATTATTATTATTATTATTATTGAGTGAGAGAGCATTGCATGCCATCAAAGTGACACTGGGGTAAAATATACAAAGCCCGTTATACCCACCATGACTACCCGTCTGACAAGGGATACACCAGGCACATGCATCACAACCATATGTGTGTGACATGGTGATCTCATATGAAGATAAACAGTGCATGACCTCGCAGGTGGGGCCCCAGTTAGAATTTTCTTCAGGTTGAATAGCCCATTCCGCTCAAAAGGTCCCTGAATAAGTGTTGTTTAAGGATGTTGAGCAAAACACCCATGTTTCCAAAGGTGAATTATCCAGACCCTGAAGAATTCCTCTCAACACATGGTTATGATGCTCCCCCACTACTTCTGCTCATGATCAGAGATGCACATATCGTCAGCCACCAAGGGACATGCTCAACTGGTTAATATTATTATTATTATTATTATTATTATTATTATT
>NC_068998.1:42284645-42291719 GCF_001194135.2 Octopus bimaculoides
ATGAAAAACAAGCAAAACCTAATATTAATGTAATATAATAATTCAAAGGAATGAGTCCTTTGGTGGGGAAGGGGGGGGGTCAATGAAATAAATACCAGTTGAGTACTGGGGGTGGAATTAATCGACTACCCGAAATTTCAGGCCTTGTGCCTATAATAGAAAGAATTATTATATTGATTTGTTGTCATTTTCAGGAACAAGAAACAGCAGAGCGTGAGAAGAAGATCCGAGAGAAGATGAAAGTAATCAATCAACAAAAGGTTTATGAATCGAAGACCAAGACTACAGCAAATAAACAGGAAGAGAAGGAGAATTGGGTCTGTACTGTTATCCCTCCTCTTCCTTCACCCCTCTTTTCATACAACTCTGTCTCTTTCATGTGGTAGTTCTATTCTTTACATGTCTTCCTTCCTCTCTCTCTCTCTCTCTTTCTCTCTCTCTCTCTCTCTCTCTCTCTCTCTCTCTTTAGACAGTTCTTTCTTTTACTTTTTTAAGTTGTCACAACTAAAATGCATCTCACAAAGCTGTACTAGGAATTTCTGTTTCCCATTTGCTTTGATAGGCAAATAAGTTCTCAGTTTTATGTTGTGTATCATTGCCAATAACATCACTTAGTTATAACGTCTGATACGGCTTGTTAATCAGCACAGCAACACTACCTAGCAAAGCCCAACCTGTATTGAGAAACAAAAAGGGATGGTCGCAGCTAGATTGTCTTTGACTTTAGTAGGCCTGCTGGGATAAAACTGACCTGGGACTAAACATTACCATCATCATCATCATCATCATCATCATCCATAACAGCAATACAGCCGTCCCAAGACAAACAACCCTGGGCTTAAGCAATATATGTCTCCTTCACTCCCTGAATTACTAAGTCATTAAGATAATGTGTTTTGGGGAATGGAATGAAAGACAAGACATCATCCTGAAATAACTGCTTTTTGTATCTTTTAATGTAATCCTCCCTATTGTATATTTTTTGTTTCAAGGCTAAAGTGCAGGCGGAGTGTAAGAAAGATGAAGAAGAGAGAAGAATGCGCAGTGAATCCCTACGTAAGGAAAGAGTCGCTGTAAGTCTACTTTTATTATTATTATTATTATTGTAAGATACAGAAATAAATTTATTTCTGTATCTTACAATACATCTCAACACTTCTAAAAGCAAACTTTATTTGTTTACTTTCATCGTAAAGTTGAATTTAACGTTAGCGTCTTATGAAGCTACATTTATAAGTTCTAAAATTGCAGAAGAATTCGTTGCTGGGCAGTTTAGTTTAATGGTAAAACACTTGAAGCGTAATCACAGAGATGTGAGTTCGAGTCTCATGGCTGGCCGGTAACGTATTTTTCTGCATTATATGGATAATTTATCCTGATCACGCTATTTATAGCATTATCACATGTTTGAGAAATAAATTTATTTCTGTATCTTACAACGCTTCTAAAAGCAAACTTTGTTTACTTTCATCGTAAAGTTGAATTTATTATTATTGTTGTTGTTGTTGTCAAAGGCGGTGAGCTGGCAGAATCGTTAGCACGCTGGACGAAATGCTTAACGGTATTTCACCCGTCGCTATGTTCTGAGTTCAAATTCCGTCGAGTTCGACTTTGCCTTTCATCCTTTCGGGGTCGTGGCTAGTACCCTCCTGCAAAAATTTGTACCTTGTGCCTATAGTAGAAAAGATTGTTGCTGTTGATTATTATTATTATTATTATTATTATTATTATTATTATTACTATTAAGGTGGTGTAAGGCTGGCAGAATCATTAGCATGCTGGGCAAAATGCTTAGCGGCTGTTCATCTGTCTTTATGTTCAAATTCTGCTGGGGTCAGCTTTGCCTTTCATCCTTTTGGGGCTCAATAAAATAAGTTACAGTCAAGCACTGGGGTCAATGTAATCGACTAATCCCCTCCCCAGAATTTTACTTTCTGGAGGAGTAACCTCAATCCTATAATTATTATCATCATTGTTATTATTATTATTATTATTATTATTAAGGGAGGGAGTTGGCAAAATTGTGAGCACATTGGGTGAAATGCATAGCAGCATTTTGTCCCTTTTCACATTCTGAGTTTAAATTCTGCTGAGATCAACTTCACCTTTCATCATTTTGGGGGTTGATAAATTAAGTACCAGTGAAACACTAGGGTCGATGTAAAGGATTATAATGAATGTGATGGTGGTGATGACGATGATGAGGATGATTATATTGGATTGATTGATCGTTTTTTTTTGTTTTTTTTTTATTGTTTCAGGAGGCACAGAATGTGGTGTCTAACAAGACCCAGAGTAAACGGGCTTTATTTGAGCAGAGATCCCGAGAAGTGGAATATGACCCAGCACCAGGTCCTCCACGTAGGTAAGTAAAAAAGCCAAAAGCATAAAACCCCTAGCTGGCAACTGGAGGAAGGGACTGTCCCCTCAATCAATACACTGCTGTGGGCGCCACTGGAGCCTGGTGTAGCCACCTGGTTCACCAGTCCTCAGTCAAATCGTCCAACCCATGCTAGCATGGAAAGTGGACGTTTAAACGATGATGACGATGATGATGTTATTCCATGCCTTCCAATCCAAGGCATTGGCCTTCGCATGCTGGACATCGAGGTGCTGTAACTTCAGGTCTTTATCCATGTCTTTGTTGGTGTACTGTGCTAGATTCTCCAGTGCTTGGATCACTGCTGCTACAAGAGATAGTGTAGTAGTCTTCTGGTGTTCATTCTGTTGATGTGACCAGACCACTGCAGCCTATACTACTGGACTTGGTCTTCAATGGTTAGGTGCTGCTGACATTGTTCTCAGATGTTGTTGAGATTTGGTTGCATAGACACCAAAGATTTGCTGAAGACACCACATCTGGACCACCTTGAGCTTGTTCAGGTTTTGTCCCTCCACATGGGTAAGACACCATGACCACCTCTACCTTCATAATTTCCGGATTGTATGCTTCGTTGCATTTTATTCTTGGACTGCATTATCTAACATACTCTCTCTTTACTCTTTTACTTGTTTCAGTCATTTGACTGTGGCCAAGCTGGAGCATGGCCTTAAAGGGTTTTAGTCGAAGAAATTAACCCCAGGACTTATTCTTTGTAAGCCTAGTGCTTATTCAATTGGTCTTTTTTGCCGAACTACTAAGTTACAGGGACATAAACACACCAACATCAGTTGTCAAGTGTTAATGGTGGGGGAAAAACACACACACACACACACACACACGATCGGCTTCTTTCAGTTATCATCTACTAAATCCATTCACACGGCTTTGATCAACCCAAGGTTATAGTAGAAGACACTTGCCCATGGTGTCACGCAATGGGACTGAACCTAGAACCATGTGGTTGGGAAGCAAGCATCTTACCACACAGCCTATGTTTATTGAATGTCATTATTTCCATTATTTATTTTTTTGTTTTCAAGGCAATCACTGGATCATTATGTCGACGGCTATAATGAACCGACGAGTCCTGAGCCCATCTCCCCAACAGGCCCTCCGCCTCAGGTGCCTCCCAGCCTACAGTCATCGCGCCATGACGGCTACGAAGTGCCAGTCAGCCGACGACATCTACAGCAAGAGCAGCAGCAGCATCATACTCCCTCGGTTCCTCTCCCGCAACCAGTGGCCCCTGCGGTTCAGATGAGAGCTATCTCACCCCAACCGGAACCCGCTGACACCGCCATCAATCTATTACGGGACAGCCTGCCCAGACGGCAGACTGATGACGACGACGACGATGACGATGATGATGAGGACGAGGATGACGATATGGAGTATGACGCTATGACCATTAAGAGAAAAGGTATGGATGGCTATGATTGCTGGTGATTGCTTCTTAAACTCCTCTCTCACGTGATTTTTTTCTCATGGTTTAACCTTTCAGTATTCAAATTATTCTGTCAAATGTAATCTTTGTTTACTCACATTGTTTTGAATTAATCAGGCATTATCTCTTAGCTTTGGGATTTCTATGCCGAACTGGCTCCTGTGCAGGTGGCACGTAAAATACACCATTTTGAGCATGGCCGTTGCCAGTACCGCCTGACTGGCCTTCGTGCCGGTGGCACATAAAAGCACCTACTACACTCTCGGAGTGGTTGGCGTTAGGAAGGGCATCCAGATGTAGAAACTCTGCCAAATCAGATCGGAGCCTGGTGTAGCCATCTGGTTTCACCAGTCCTCAGTCAAATCGTCCAACCCATGCTAGCATGGAAAGCGGACGTTAAACGATGATGATGATGATGATGATGTACCTGTTGCCAAAGTAGATCATATTTCCTCATGGCAAGACATGCATTTGCCAAACGAAACAAACAGTACAGCTTGTATGAGAGTGACGCTTATTTACAACTATCTATCATGCTAGAAGAATATTCATGGAAAATATTTGCAACAGTGCAATACCAAGAAGAGGATAAACAGTTGTGTCATTCTTATCCCTCAGGAAGTGTTGTTGGGATGTAGATGTTGTTGTTGTTAATGTTTTTGGTGAGAGGTTTCTTCCTGTTTTGGGAAAAACCACTGGAACAGCAATGCATTATGTTTCACAATCCATTCACACACACACACACACACACACGCACACACACACACACAGTATATTGCCTTGGTGCTTCTATTGTTCCTTCTCGTATATCTTCAGTTGATCCACTCTCTCTTCTCCCATTCTCACTTGATAACTACTTTCTTCAGTACCAAAGTATAAATGTATACACCACCTTGCTCTTTCCCTCTCTCTTCCCTCTTCTTTCTTTCTCTCTTTCGAAACATCTTCACCATCAATGTATTAGTAATGCACGTGCACACTCACACTTGTGCCTATGTATGCCTGTATGCGTCTGTATGTGCATAAAAGTAATTGAGCAAGCTTCATATGTCACAATACCAAGCACTCAATATAATGAATATAGATCTAATTTCGCAACCATAGAAACCAACCAAAACTGTGACATATGCATATATACACAACCCTTTATTGTTTTTCTCTCTTCATTCTTGTTCCACTCTCCCAGTTTTTTTTTTTCTCTTTCAGTTTCACTATCCACCATCACAATGTATTAAATATCTGTGTCTTTCTCCCTTTCTAACAATATCAGTTCCTGTAGCCAAGGAAGTGCCCGAGCCGGAACCTGAACAGCCAGCAGAAACAGAGGAAGAATTCCCACCCAAAGACAAAGGAATGTGTGTGAGGGCATTGTATGACTATCAAGCAGGTTGGTCTTTTCCTCTCATCTCGCTCTCTTTTTCCCTCTGTATATGTGTATGAGTACACGCACACACACATGCGCACACACGCACACATGGCAAGCTGGCAGAAACGTTAGCACGCCGGGCTTTACGGTATTTCCTCTGCCGCTACGTTCTGTGTTCAAAATTCCACTGAGGTCGACTTTGCCTTTCATCCTTTACCTATTAGGCCATCAAACCAACACCTGAGAAACAGATTAAAAATGAGATATTTAAATCTATTTTTATTATTGATTGACACTATTATAGATTTAAGTACCTCATTTTTGACAGCAATTAGTGGGTCTCCTACATATATATATATATACATACATATATATAATAATATAGATTTAATCAAAAGATTAAATGTGGTACTTAAAATGTTTGAGGCACCAGAATTTGGTAGGGTAAAAACAAAATCAAGAGATTTGGTGAATAAAATTTGAAGAAAAGCAACAAAATTTCAATAAGTTATAGCAGTATGTACGTTTCGTACAAACTTCATTTATTCATGTAGTGAGAACACTACATAAAATGTACAATGAAAATGTACTCCTCAGCTGCATAATGGAATTTCATTTTAGAAAGTCATTTTGTAGATGTGTGCAAAAAACAAGAGTAAGAGAAGAAAAAATACCATCTTGACTGGGCTGCCATTCAACAGTCCTATTGAATTTTTGTTGCTTTTCTTCAAATACATATATATATATACATACATACATACATACATACATATACATACATACATACATATATATATAAGCTTTGTGATTGAATTTGGTAGGCGGAAGTTACTACCGTGTGTGTATATTTTCTATATATATATATATATATATATATATATACACACATACATACCTCAATATGTGTATGTTTTGAAACCTCTGATACTACTACTTACCTAACTTCCTTTTCTATTCTTCCAGCTGATGACACAGAAATTTCTTTCGACCCTGATGACGTCATCACCAATGTCGAGCAATTTGATGAAGGTTGGTGGAATGGTATTTCACCAAGTGGAGAGTATGGAATGTTCCCAGCCAACTATGTAGAGGTTATTTAAACCAAACACAACACCCTTTTCATCTGCAAATGATGATGATGATGTTGATTATTATTATTATGATTAATTTCATTATTATTATGCAAAAAATCATTATTGTTAATTACCATATAATATCATAATTATCATGATCATAATTATTATGTTTATTATTATTATTATCATTATTATTATTATTATTTATACAATCATGTTATTAAAAGTAGTAGATTTGCTAAAGCATTGGAGAGCATTGAATAAAACACCTTGCAGTATTTAGATATTTACCTGCATGTTATGAGTTCAGAATTATCCAAGGTCCACTTTCTGCCAACCAAATTCACTCTCAAAGCTTTGGTTGGCCTGGGGCTATAGCAGAGAGCACCTGCTTCAAAGTACCCTCTACTACAGCAAACTTCTAAGCCATATCCGTACCTCTGTGCTGTGGGTCTGCATCCAGAATCATGAACCATATCTGCAAAACACAACTAAGGAAGCCTCTTCATAGAAACAGAAATGCTCATCTGTCTGTTTTACATCCTCGTTTTCATGCCGGCATTTGTCTGAGGAACACATATTACTGAGGCATTGATTCAAGTATGTACGTATAAATATCTATGTCTGCTTCTTTGTTCAATTTACATCCTTTCTTCCATGCTAGCATTGATTGGGGGAAAACCTATTACTTAGGCATTGTTTGACAGCTGGATGCTCTTCCTGTTGCTAACCCTCACCTGTTTTACAAATACTGGATTTCTTTTCTTTGTTTTCCATTTTTTTTTTTTTTTTTTTTTTTTTTTTT
>NC_068998.1:42291729-42293609 GCF_001194135.2 Octopus bimaculoides
TGACAGTGAATTTGGTAGGCAGATATTGAAAAAGAAACTCCTCATATATATATATATATATATATATATATATATGTATATGTATGTATGTATGTGTGTGAGTATATATCATCATCATCATCATCGTTTAATTTCCGCTTTCCATGCTAGCATAGGTTGGACGATTTGACTGAGGACTGGTGTATATATATATATATATATATATATATATATATATATGTGCATATACTTATACATGCATAGACACATGTGTTTCCTTGCCTTGGTTCACTCTTGAGTCACTCGTTATCTGTAAACAAGTGTGACTGTCATATTGGCGGTGTCGTTTGTTTTACAATCTTATGTGAAAAAAAAGGTACAGACAAGGGCAAAATATTAGTATGCTTCGAAACAGATGAAGATTAGCAGCAGATGGAGCATTGGACCTTAGAAAATTTACATCAATGAATTTTGCCTGACCTATGGAAGCCTGACGCACCAGATGTTGAAATGATGACAGCAATGCATGTCTCCTTCTCTCACTCTGGAAAAATCTCGCTGAAAATCTGACACTATGTCCTTTGTGATTTACATTAAGTCAACCAAACAGAACCCATCTAATTCCTCTCCTGGCTATGCAAACAGACCAATAGAGGAAACAACAGTGTTGGTTTCACTCCTGTATGCTAATAAAACATTCATTGATTCTACTATGCTCCCACTGACTGCTGCAATTATCTTCGTACTCCCTGCCACCATCTCTGTTTGGTCTCTACTCACAACTATTATAATGTTGGCAAGGTTGGTGGGGCATCAAACATAATGCCTTGTGGTATTTATATTTGACTCTTTGCATTCAGAGTTCAAATTTTACCAGGGAATGACAAGTACCAGTCAGATACTGGGGGTCTTCCCAAAATTTGAGATGTTGCCATATAAAAATAGATCAGTATTACAATCTAAATGGTGTCCTTTATAAGTGGGATTTGAGATGTATGCCCTTCTGCTACCCCCTCTGCAGTATCTATATACAGTTAAGCAGACTGGTCAGTTGATTGTCTAGTGTTCCAGCTGTTGGTTTCGGTGCCGTCTGTGACAGCTTAAAAATGTGTGTAAACCTTTGCAGTACGCAGCGCTCTACCAACTGCAGCATCTATGACTCCCGTTACCTTTCGTTAAATACATTTATTTGCAGCTGTTCCTGTGGCACCTGTAGAGAAATAGTTTCAAAACTGAGTCAAAGAGGATCCACAATTCTTCGGAAACACACTTCTGTTGCCATGCTTATATTTGCTTGTGCACACACACACACACACACACATACACACCTACACCTACCTTGGTAGCCATCTTGGACATCCTGTGCCTCCCAGGTCATTGGGATTCTTATCAGTCTGACAAAAAAAGGATTCATTAGGGGCTTTGACACTTGAAGTAGCACAGTATCCGAATCCAAGTATAACAAGGCTTTATGGTTAAGAAGTACACTGCCAGTCTAATTGGTTTGAAGCTCAGTCCAGCCCTGTATAGTGCCTTTGGCAAGAGTCTTCTGCTATGATTCTAGGCTAACTAAGGCCTTGTGAGTGAATTTAATTGATGGAAACTGAAAGAAGCTTGTATATAGAGGGCGGTCAGCTGGCAGAAACTTTAGCACGCTGGGCGAAATATTTAGTGGTATTTTGTCTACCGTTACATTCTGAGTTTAAATTCCGCCAAGGTCAACTTTGCCTTTCAACCTTTCGGGGTTGATAAATTAAGTACCAGTTATACACTGGAGTCAATATAATCGACTTAATCCCTTTGTCTGTCCTTGTTTGTCCCCTCTATGTTTAACCCCTTGTGGGAAATAAAGAAATATAGATACATATACACATATATATATATATATATATATATATATA
>NC_068998.1:42293781-42294755 GCF_001194135.2 Octopus bimaculoides
TATATATATATATATATATATATATATATATGTATTTGTGTGTGTGTGTGTGTTTGTACTCTTGATATCATGTGTTAATTGTAAATGTCAATGTCACACAATAGATGTTGCTTGTTATCTTCCATGAAAACATGTCTGGCCATTGTGCTGTTTGCGTACTTGGGTAAGTTTTAACTCAGTTGCTTGAAAATAGATGAGGATTAGCAACAGGAAGAGCATCCAGTGATAGAAAATCTGCCTCAGTGAATTTTGTCTGAACCATACAAGCATGCAAAAGTGGACATTACAGCAACAGCGGTGTTAATTGTTGTTTTTAAATGTTCCATGTACTCTGCATCTGTCTGTCCACATCTACCATGTTATATGGGTTCTCAGGATGGGCTATACTACACGAGAAAGGGTTGCCAGCCCCTAGCTAAATCCTCCCGTATATGTTGGAGGGGCAGGGACACGGTAAGTGGTCCTAATGACCCTCTAAAAACATGGTTGAAGCAGTTCTGAGAGAGGAAGAGCAGAATTGAACAGACTGTTATTGACCCCAAGACAAATGAAAAAAGTTGTCTTCAGCAAAGTTTCAACTTAAAATGCACCCTGCTGGAAAATAACGCAAGCCAAGTGTCTGCTGCTCTAACAATGCTTCCAATTGACAGGTCTGTGTATCAAATTTACTTTCATACATATATTTACATGCATACATACATACATATATAATACATTCATACAAATCTGCCATGGCTCCATAACTAACATCTCAGCCATAACATTGGAGCCCTAGTAATCTGTTACATCACTTACCTTGTGTACCTAATCGTTTAGATCACCTGTGAACTAAACTGACGTACTTAGTACATACATATATATATATATATATATATAGTTTTAGGGAAAAGAACCAAGTTTCAAGAACTCATCGATGAAAATCCACTATCACATATAGAAAAATTAATAATTAAAAGCACAATAAATGAGTATAA
>NC_068998.1:42294765-42295121 GCF_001194135.2 Octopus bimaculoides
CATTATATTACCAGTATATTACCTATGTTTAACCATGGGCGTATGTATGCAAGCTTGTGCTCAGAAATTATAGGTAAAGACAAGGATAGACATGAGTTTATCAAGAATCAAAATTTAAAGAAAACAGAAAATGGAGAAATATCGATGAACTACAATTAACTTACATCAATTATTATTTTTTAATTCAGTACAAATAGACTGCATCCCATCTATTTGTATTGAATTGATAAATAATAATTGATGTAAGTCAATTGTTGTTTGTTGATATTTCTCCATTTTCTGTTTTCTTTATATATACATACATACATATTTATTTATTTATTTATATATATATATATATATATATATATATATAT
>NC_068998.1:42295515-42297203 GCF_001194135.2 Octopus bimaculoides
TTTAAATTTTTTTAAATTTTAATTAATTTTAAAATTATTGGGTTTTCTTATTTTTCTCCTCTCTTCACCCCCACCTCCACCTAGCTGTTGTTTTTTTTTTTGTTTTTACCTTAATTTATATATTATGTTCTAAAATTGTATTATTTAAAAAAAAGATTTATTATGATTGTTATTGTTGCTGTTTGTTGTTGAGTTCAAATCCCACCAGGGTCGACTTTGCCTTTCATCTTCCAGGGGTCGCTAAAACAAAGTACCAGTCTAGTACTGGCGCCAGTCTAATTATCAGTTCCTAATCTCAAAATTTCTGGCCTTGTTCCTCTGTAAGGAATCATCATCATCATTATTATTATTACTATTATGAAGGCACTGAGCTGGTAGAGTCATTAGAGTCAGAAAAAATGCCTGTTAGCACCCCAGGCAAAATGCTGCTAAGCATTTTGCCCATCTTTGCATCCCTTGTTCAAATTATGCCGAGGTTGATTTTGCCTTTCACCCTTTTTACTCTGAACAAGTACTAGTTGAGTACTGGGGTCATGGTGATTGACTTACCCCCTCCCTCAGAACTGCTGGCTTTATGCCAAAATTTGAAATCATGATTATTATTATCATTAACATGCAAGTAGTGAGCTAGCAAGATCATTAAAATTTTGGGAAAAATGCTTCATGGCATTAATTCTGGGTTCAATTTCTACTGGAGTCAACTATGCCTATCATACTTTTGGGGTCCGATGAAATAAAGTACCAGTCAAATACTGGGTATAATGGTATTAAAGAACCCTCTTCCACTCAAATTTACTGGGTTTTTGTGCGTAAATCAGAAATGCTGGTTATTATTATTATTATTATTATTTAGGCGGTGAGCTGGTAGCATTGTTAGCACGCCGGATGAAATGCTTGGTGGTATTTTACCCGTTGTTGTGTTCTGAGTTCAAATTCCGCCAACGTCGATTTTTGCTTTTCATCCTTTTGGGGTTGATGAATTAAGTACCAGTGAAATACTGGGGTTGATGTAATCGACTTATCCTCTCCCCCAAAATAGCTGTTCTTGTGGCAAAAATTGAAACTATTATTATTACTACTACTATTATTATTATTATTATTATTATTAGAGTGTTGGATTGACAGATACATAAATAAAAGCATTGAACAGAATGCTTTGTGTCCTCATATCATGATCATTACGATCACTTTCAACTGCCTTTTTGTAGGTCAAATCTCATAGTTTACCTTATTGAGAGTTCAATTCCTACCTAGACCAACTTGACCTTTTTTCCTTCCAGGGTTAATAAAATAAAGTACTAGTCCAGTACTTGACCGATATAATCGACTACTGCCTCCCTGCAATCTTTTGGCTTTGTGCCTGTATAAGAAATTATTGCTATTTTTATGGTGATGGGGGTAATGGAATACGTAGAACGTTGCTTAAAATACTTAATGTTTAGTTACATCTGTTTATACTCTAAGCTCTAATCCTTCTGGGTTGACTATGCTTTTAAATTTTTAGAGTTGATAAATCATAGAACCAGTCAATTTATTGGGATTGATATAATCAACTTTAATATTCAGCTTTTAACCTCTAAAAAAAAAAAAAACACTTTGGGCCTTTGTGCCCCATGTTAGAAACAGATTATCATTTTTACTATGACGGCGAGCTGGCAGAAACGTTAGCACACTGGGCAAAATGCTTA
>NC_068998.1:42297213-42303167 GCF_001194135.2 Octopus bimaculoides
TCGGTCCTTTCGGGGTCGATAAATTAAGTACCAGTTACGCACTGGGGCCGATCTAATCGACTGGCCCCCCCTCCCCCCAAATTTCAAGCCATGTGCGTAGATTAAAAAAAGAATATTATTATTATTATTGTCATTATTTTTATTTATTATTATTATTATTAAGGTGGTGAGCTGGCAGAAATGTCAGCACGCAAGGCAAAATGCTTAACAGTATTTTGTCTCTCTTCATGCTCTGGGTTCAAATTCCACCGAGGTTGACTTTGCCTTTCATCCTTTCGGGGTCGATAAATTAAGTACCAGTTGCTCACTGAAGGTCAGTGTAATTAACTAGTCTCCTCCCCACAAAATTTCAGATTTTGTACCTTTAGTAGAAAGGATTATCCTTATTAATTAAGGTGATGGTCTGGCAGAATTGTTAGAAGCTGGACCTGTGTTTGACTTCCACCAAAGTCAACTTTCATCCTTTTGGAGTCCATAAAACAAGTACCAGCTGTGAACTGGGGTTGATATAATCACAATCAACTCATTCCTTCCTCACACATATTTCAGGCCTTCTGCCTATTCTAGAAAAGATTTATATTACGATTATTATTATTATTATTACTACTACTGCTACAATAATTACCAAATCCTTTTTGGAGCCTAATTATTTCTGTTAGAATTCGATCAAAATACTTGGATTAATAATCAAATCATTTTATTAATTTGAATTTGGTTTCATTTGTAACTTTTTTGTTTTGTTTCCAACAAATTTTTTCTCTTATTTCAAAGCAAACAAAAAATAACGGAATGTAAAAAATGAATGAATAAATAAATGTTAAAAAATAAAATAAAATAAAATGATTAATGTTACATTTGTCTGTTTTATTAATAATTCTTGACTACTGTAACCCTTTAGCATTTAAACCGGGCTACATCCAGCCAAAATATTCTACCTGTTTTATGTTCAAGCCAGCCTCTTTCACCTACCCTGCCAATATCTTTCCAAAAATAAACAAACGTGGCTGTGTGGTAACAAGTTTATTTCCCAACCACATGGTTCTGAGGTTCAGTCCCACTGTGTGGCACCTTGGGCAGGTGTCTTTTACTATAGCCTCGGACTAACCAAAGCCTTCTGAGTGAATTTGGTAGCCGGAAACTGAAAGAAGCCTGTCGTATCTATATATATATCTATGTGTGAGTACCTTTGTGTTAGTTCCCCACCACTGCTTGACAACTGGTGTTTGTGTGTCTACATCACCCCCGTAACTTAGCAGTTCGGCAAAGGAATTGATGGAATGAGTACCAAACTTAAAAAACTTTACTCTTAATGTAGTTCTCAGGGAAATTTGGGGCGATACAGAATGTGACAAGGCTGACCCTTCAAATTACAAGTATTAATTGTTGCCAGCTGAGTGGACTAGAGTAACATAAAATAAAGTGTCTTGCCCAAGAACACAATGCACTGCTGGTTTTCAAACTCGCAATCTCATGATTGTGAGCTGAATGTCTTAACTACTAAGCCATGGGCCTCCACATTTGGCAGTAATCTGAATGTTAAAGGCCTTAAGAGCAGAATTGTGTTGAACAAATTGTCGAAACCTTGCTTGGAGTGGTATCCTCTACTTTCCATCTCCATTACTGGAAGAACTATTCTTGGTTTCCGTACATATTCTGAGCTGTAGGAGTGGCTGTGTTTTAAAAAGTTAGCTTCCCAACCACATGGTTCTGGGTTCAGTCCCAGGCTGACCAAAGCCTTCTGAATGTAATTGTAAGATGGAAACTGACAGAAACCTACCACACACACACTTACATATATATATACATGTAGATGTAGATATGTACACACATGTATGTATATATGCATATACTCACATATTATTTGTATTATATATATATATATATACATATATATATATCATCATTATCGTTTAACATCCCCCTTCCATGCTAGTATGGGTGGGACAGTTTCACAAGAGCCAGCCAGGCAGAAGCCTGCACCAGACTTCTGTGACTGTTTTGGTATGGGTTTTACAGCTGGATGCCTTTCCTAACACCAACCACCCAGCAGAGTGGACTTTGTGCTTTTTATGCGGCACAAGCACAGGTAAGGTCAGTTTTGGTAAGGTTTTAACAGCTGGATGCACTTCCGAACCCCAACCACTTTGCAGTGTGGACAGGGTGCTTTTAAGTGGTACCTGCACTGACAGGGTCACTAAGTACTTGCAAGAAAAAAAACAAAAAAACTTTCAAGCACTGTTTTTTAAGTGGCACTATCACCAGGTATTTCTAATTGGCACCATCAACAGTTTTCTTTAGGTGACACCATTACCAGTACTTTCTAAGTGGCATCAGTACTTTTTTAAATGGTACCATTCTGTAAACTACGAAACAAATGGTAGTCTGAGGAAGCAAGGTCGGGAGAAGAAGGTGGATGAGGAATTTTTTCCCAACCAAGCTCTTCGATCTTCTGTGATATGATCTTTGCAGTGTGGGGTCGTGCGTTGTCCTGATGAAACATCAATCCTTTTCGATTCATTAAAATGGATCTTTTTTTCCTTCAAAGCTTGGTTCAAACGCTCTAATTGCTGACAATAGACTTGCGCATTGATTGTTGCATTAGGTTGTAACAATTGAAAGTTAATTTATCTTTTGCAATCCCACCAGATAGAAAGACGTACCTCTTTCCCATGAAGTTACCTTCTCGGTTGTGGTTGAGCTTTTTCCCTTTTACCAAGCCATTGTTTATCACATTTAACATTTCGATAGAAGATCCATTTTTCGTCACTAGTCACAAGTCTATCCAAAAAGGGTGAAATGAGTTCGCGAGAATGGAGAGAAGAGCAGATGTCAACCCTCATTAATCACAACGAGTCCCTTTTTCTCCATTAAACTTTAAAAGAATAGATTAAAAAAAAACACTTTCAAGGGAAACAACTCTTACAGAAGGATACAAGGGAAGTAACTCTTAAAGTTGTTAACTAGTATTATTTAATCTTGATCGGATTGATTATTTTAAATTTGAATAGCCAAATTGGGCAAACAGGACAGAGATAAGGGATATAATGATTTAATTGTGATTCTGGTAATACGGGATATAATCCTTAGCTGTGCGTGGGCATAAACGTATTACACTCATCGCATACGAAATTAATGTCTACATAAGAGAATAATGTTCACACATAAAAATTAAGTTAACTAAGTTAATGAACTGATAATTATTATAGGTTTCAAATTTTGGCACACGGCCAGTAGTTTTTGCGGCGGTGGGTTTAGTCGATTACATCGATCCCAGTATTCGGCTGTTACTTATTTTATCGACCTCAAAAGGACGAAAGGCAAAGCTGACCACGGTGGAATTTGAACTCAGAACGTAAAGACGAGTGAAATGCCGCTAAGCATTTTGTCCGACGTGCCAACGATTCTGCCAGCACGTCACCTCCATTGTTAGTTATTAATTCAGAGCGCAGGCGACGAGCTAGTAGAATCGTTAGAGCGTCGAACAAAATGCAATGCGATGTTTCTTCCCACTCTTTACATTTTGCCTTTCATCTCGCCAGCGTTGAGTACATGGGATGATGTAATATACATGTTATACATGTAACCTCGTTTATCACTGATTTATCTATCTCTGATCCAGGATAACACGGAACGTTTAATTGTGATTCACGTTACTCTTATCACGGGTTGATCTGTGGTAACACGGATCGGCGATCCATTGAAGAGTCTGCTTGTACCTCGAAAACGTGCCCCAGGGACCACCCGCAATGCTCAGCTATCTAAACAGCAGTGACGATATGCTTGTGTTTACATCACCGTGCTGCGAGACAGCTTACTTTCCATATGAGTTTACGTACTCGCACCCATCATCATTGGACTAGTGAACAAAATAGTACGAAGGTGCCTGGTATAAATGACGGACGCGTGTCTTCTTTACAGGAAAAGGTACAAATGATCAAGAAAATAAATGAAGGTGGAAGCTTCACGACTGTGAGCCAGGTGTTTCGGTGTCAATTGATCTACCATTCATTCCATTTACAAAATACGTAGAAACGATTCATTTATCACTGGTATATTAATCTCTGAGTTTTTTCTGGAACCAAATTGCGTGATAAACCAGGGTAGATATAGTATGGATTTACTCAGCAATGTTTTAGCATTGACGGTGGTTATGGAATTTATGCGAGGGCATCGTCTGTGATTTTTCTGAATTCTTCATATTTGGTTGGTTATTCGGTTCTATGGCACACTCTGATTATTGAGTAAAGCTGTTGTCCGAAACGAGACTATAAGGCACAGGCGTTTTGGTGCTGGGGAAATTTCGTACCTGGGTTCTCATTCATAAGATATTTTTTTATGATGATGTTATTATTATTATTATTATTATTTAGGTCACTGCTGGGAATCGAACTCAGAATCTTGGGGTAGTAGCCCACGCTCTTAACCCCAAGATTCCGAGTTCGATTCCAGGTAGTGATCTGAATAACAACATGAAGGCTGGAGGGTATATCAGCCGAAACGTTGTGTTAACAGCAAACAAGATGAGGACAAATATCCGTCAAATGAAAATAATGTAAATAAGATACAGACAATATTGCATTAAAGTCGTAGGTGTTAATTAATTAAACTAAAGGAGTTAATAAGTAGGAGATTGATTCCCCGAGAACATATAGACGCAGACATAGATGTGTGGTTAAGATGCTCCCTTCGTCATCACGTGGTTTTGGGTTCAGTCCCACTACGCAACATCTTGGGCAAATATCTTCAACTATAGCCTCGGGTCGACCAATGCTTGTGAAAGAACTTTGCAGACGGAAATTCCGTGGGGACACATCGTTTATATATATATATATATGTATGTATGTATACAATTGCAGAAGAGCTATAAATAAATTACATAACGTGCCATGTATCTCCAAATCTCCAAGCTTCGAGATACTTGGTACTTCATATAGATCTGTCAATTTAATGTATCTTAAAGCATGAAACTTTTTTGTAGCTCTTTCGTAATTGTGTATATCAAACGATACTTATTTATCGCGGGATGGAATACTCTTTTGTTCGTCTTACCGATAATGGAGCTGTAATTACGCACACACACACACACAGAGATAGATAGATAATTAGATAGATAATTAGATAGATAGACATGCAATATGCGCGTGTATATGTTAGCGTTTGTGTTGGGGGTTGTCCCCTACCTCCACTTGAAAACCGGCGTAAGTTTGTTTACGTCCTCATTCGGTAATTGAGGCCGATAGAATAAGTACCATACTTAAAGTTTAAGAAAGTAACTACACAAAGACCTGAGGAATTATTTTAATGGCTACAGAACAAATTAAATCAGTGAATGACGTTTCATGTGAGACGACGACTCGTAAGTCGCAAGTAAGCAGCTGCATTAGAATTCTTCGACCAATTCCTGCAAGACTTTAAAATTCTTGGTGTACGGAAATAAAAATCAATAACGTATGTTTTATTTCATGAACAGTTTAAAGCGAGAAATAATGGTTTCTGTTTTAGGCTCCAGGATAACAATTTTGAGGGGAGGGTGCTTTCAAGGAATAATAATTCGTTCCAATTTTGGCGCTAGGCCAGTAATTTTGAGCGAAGGGGCTTGTCAAGGAATAATTCTTTCTAATTTTCGTACAAGTCTAGCAATTTTGAACGGAGGGGGCTTGTCAAAAAGTAATTGTTTCTAATTTTGGTACCAGGCTAATAATTTTGATGGGAGAGGCATGTCAAAAAATAATTCGTTCTAATTTTGGTACAAGGCCAGTGATTCTAAGGGGAGAGGCTTGTTAAAGAATAATTCGTTCTAATTTTGGTACAAGGCCGGAAATTTTGAGAGGAGGGGCTTGTCAAAAATCAATTTTAAAATTTTGGTACCAGGCCAGTTATTGGGAGGGGAAGGGCTTGTCAAGGAATAATTCGTTCTAATTTTGGCACACGGCAAGTAATAGATCGGAAGAGCG
>NC_068998.1:42303986-42306471 GCF_001194135.2 Octopus bimaculoides
GTGTGTGTGTGTGTGTGTGTGTGTGTGTGTGCAGAAATGTTCCTGGCTTTGGGTAAAAGAAATTACTGGAGGATCAGTTAATCATGATTTTATCCATCATATTCTCCCCTCTCATTCACACACTTATTGCAGCGGTCCGTCAGTTTTTTCTAAGCCCTGTGAAAGAACTCGGAAGTTTTGGCCTCCAGCCAGGCCTTTCAGAATACTCTTAACGCCAGGATCTTTTCAGCACCCTCTCGTGTAATATTTGGGGTTGATATGGCCGGTTTTTATGCTGAAGGGTTAATCCTATTAATTTTATTGGTCTTTTATTAGTTTTATATTAGTCATAGATTAGTCTTACATAAGTCTTAGATTAATCGTACCTTAATCTTATATTAGCCTTAGATTAGTGTTACATCAGTCTATATTAGATGCCAAATGACTATTTTATACTAGATGGGTAAAGACCCCCTTCGGTCATAAATGACCATGGGACTGCACCCAGAAAGTTACCCTTGAAGGTACAAGTCATAGCAAGGTTTTTTATGGAAGACCAGCAGTTGCCCAAGCATATCAGTTTTCCTTGTTCACACCACCGATGTAATCCAAGGAAAGGCAAAGGGGCCGATACAGCTTGGCACCTCTGACATCGCAACTCATTTCTACAGCTGCGTGAACTGGAACAACATGAAATAAAGTGTCTTGATCAAGAACACAACATACAGCCCGGTCCGGGAATCGAACTCACTACTTCGTGATCGTGAGCCCGATGTTCTCACCACAGAGTAACGTGTAGTCACGCGAGAGACTGTTCCACGGCGTTTCGTGTTTTATTAATGTTTTATAGATTTTACTTCTTGAAGTCATTGCAATTCGACCATGCTGGGGCATCGATTTGAAACGCTTCAGTTCGTTCTTTTGAGTCAAGTACATTGGTTGGGAAGGAAGGGGGGCGGGGACAAGGAGGGAATGGGAGGAATAGGAAGAACGACAGAATGGGAAGGAGAGAAAGAGAAGGTAGAGACTAACAAAGGCAAGACGGGGAATACGAACGCGCACACGCACACACAAATATATATATGTGTATATATGTATGTATATATATATATGTATATATATATATATATATATATATATACATACATACATACGCATATATGAAAAACTAGATGGGGAAAATCATTTCAAGAGTGCGGTGGCCTGAAGAACATATATTAAAATGCAGGCTTCCATACTTGAAGAGATGAGCTGAAAATAATCTTTACTCAATTGGAGATAAGTGCAGGAGACCAATTGATTAGACATTATTTGTGGCTCTCTTCACTATATGTATATGCCGTGTGTATGTGTGTGTGTGTGTATGCACACACACATGCACAGATACGCGCGCGTATGCATATGTCTCTCTCTCTCTCTCTATATATATATATATATACACTCTTTTACAGTCATTCGACTGCGGCCATGCTGGAGCACCGCCTTTAGTCGAGCAAAAAGACCCCAGGACTTAGTCTTTGTAAGCCTAGTACTTATTCTATCGGAACCGCTAAGTTACGGGGATGTAAACACACCAGCATCGGTTGTCAAGCGATGTTGGGGTACAAACACACACACACACACACACACACACATATATATACATATACATATATACGACGGGCTTCTTTCAGTTTCTGTCTACCAAATCCACTCACAAGGCCTTGGTCGGCCCGAGGCTATAGGAGAAGACACTTGCCCAAGGTGCCACGTAGTGGGAGTGAACCCGGAACCATGTGGTTGGGAAGCAAGCTACTTACCACACAGCCACTTCTGCGCCTATAAAATTTGTTAGATATATATATATAAAGCGTTATCTAAGATAAAAACAAGATTTTAGTTTATGATAAGTGTAACCTGTAGCTACAAATCTTTAACAATCAGGCATTTATGGTACATGTGATAATAGTTCAGCCATCTTGACATAAACTACCCTGAAAATTAATGAAGTTGTATGTAGGTTTCTGGTTTATGTACGAGGCCAGTAATTTTGAGGGAAAGGGTTAGTCGATGCCACCGACTCCAATAGTTGACTGGTGCTTCATTTTAACCATCCTGAAGAGATGAAAAACAAAGGTGACTTCGGAGGGATTTGAACGCCACAAAATTCCACAAAATATTTTTTTCCGACACCCTAACGATTCTCCCAGCTTGCTGGCTTTAATATTAGAAGGAATTGAACTCAAATGCAATAAATTCCGCAAGATATTTTTTCTGACGCTCTAACGATTCTACCAGTCAGAGACTCTTAACCTCGGCGGAATTTGAACTCAGAACCTACAAGATCGGAATAAATAATGCAATTCTAGCACTTTAACGTTTCTTATTTCTTTATTGCCCACAAGGGGCTAAACATAGAGGGGACAAACAAGGATAGACAAAGGGATTAAGTCGATTACACTGACCCCAGTGCGTAACTGGTATTTAATTTATCGATCCCGAAAGGATGAAGAACAAAGTCGACCTC
>NC_068998.1:42306659-42307905 GCF_001194135.2 Octopus bimaculoides
CTTTAACGTTTCTTATTTCTTTATTGCCCACAAGGGGCTAAACATAGAGGGGACAAACAAGGACAGACAAAGGGATTAAGTCGATTACATCGACTCCAGTGCGTAACTGGTATTTAATTTATCGACCCCGAAAGGATGAAAGGCAAAGTCGACCTCGGCGGAATTTGAACTCAGATCGTAATGGCAGACGAAATACCGCTAAGCATTTCGCCCGACGTGCTAACAATTCTGCCAGCTCGCCGCCTTTAAGCGCTTTATCGTTTCTTCCAAGTCGCTAAGTTTAATCTCATTGAGATTCGAAATCGGAATGTAAAGAGTAAGAATAAATACCGCATATATAAAATAAACACCAATAATCTAACACAAACTCTGTAGAGTTTCGGTTATCTTCCGCCACATCAAATAAATAAATAAGCACTAATTCTTTCTTCTTTACACTGAAAGACTTATCGACAACAATAACAAATAAAAAAAATGCAATAATCCGCCTCGTTAATGCATGGTTATACTGATATCAGAATCAAGATTGGAATATATTCCTTGGTGGAAAAAAAAATCTAATGCTTTTTTTGGAGTAGAGATTTAGTTATTATAGGATAACATTCATTCGAAAAATATTTATTATTAATACTATTAAACCAGTTAATAAAAGCTATACCATTATTCTAGAAAGGTAAATCGGTTGTCTGTTTGATTTGAAGAATATTAATGTTTAAGTCATTTTTATTCACTATATTGGATCTACAAGTCATATTACTTACAACATCTTTGTTTTCATTATGGTTCTTAAAGGTAATGTAAGGCTTTCCTAAGTCTAAACATTTTAACTCTATCCTCTGTTTCTGGTTCAGTGTTCATTTGCTTAGTTCCTAAATTAATGAAACTTATTTTAATGCCGTTAGTTTTATTATTATTATTTTTTTTAGGATTAGGAATATAAGTATTTAAAAAAAAAAATTATCAAGTATTACTCACATTCAATGATTAAAGAATAATGTTGTAAGTGCTACAGTTACCAGCATACACTTGTAACGGTAGCGTTGTATCTATTGAAATGACACAGCATAACATCATCATCATCATAATCATTATCATCATCATCATCCTCATCATCATCATCGTCATTATCATCATCATCACTATCATCATCATCATCACGATCATAATTATCATCATCGCCGTCGTCGCCATGATAATCATCTTTATCATCGTCGTGGTCATCATCATCGACATCATCATCATCATC
>NC_068998.1:42307915-42313581 GCF_001194135.2 Octopus bimaculoides
ATCTTTATCATCGTCGTGGTCATCATCATCGACATCATCATCATCATCATCATCATCATCATCATCATCATCATCATTATCATCATCGTCGTCGTCACCACCACCATCAGTACCACCTCCAGCACCAACATCACCACCACCACCACCACCATCATCATCATCATCATCACCACTACCACCACCACCACCATCATCATCATCGTCATCATAACCGTATCTGTTCTCTCTATGCCGTGGTTTTAGATTCCATTGAACAGAGACACAAGCAGAGAATGGTTAGATATATTTTCTATAAAAGTATATACAAATCACTCAGCTGTAACATCGAAATGACTGAATTTCATTCTAGAAGTTACAACAGTAGTAGTAGTAGTAGTAGTAGTAGTAGTAGTAGTAGTAGTTGTAGTAGTAGTAGTAGTAGAAATAATTGCCACTCTACTTGTTTTTCTTCATTTCCTTCGTTTGCTCCACCTCTTTCTTTCTTTCTTTCTCTTCTTCCTTTCTTTTATGCTCTCTTTCTTTTTCACTTTCTTCTTTCCCCGAATGAATGAATATTCATTCATTCATGTTTTCCTTCTTTTCGCCTGACCGTCATTAGTTCTTTCGCTTGTTTTCTTAATTTGTTGATTTTTTTCCTTCTCTCTTTTTTCTTCTTTCTTTCTATCTTCATTTTCTTTCTATCTTCATTTCTTCTCCATTTTAGTCTTTACGTTTTCTTTCTTTTCTTCTTTCTTTCTTCCTACCTTTCCTTTTTTCTTTCTCTTCTTCCCTTCCATCTTTTCCTTCCTCCTCTCTTTTCCTCCCCTACCCCCATCCATATTTACAAACATCATATGTTTGTCTCCTTCATTACTGACATTTGTTCTTCAATTCTTCTCCTTTCATGCTATTATTATTATTATTATTATTATTATTATCATTATTATTATATTTTCTGTTATTGTTATCTTACTTCACTTTCGTTCTGTATTCGTTATCCATCAGATCAAAGTAAAACTAACATCTATTGGCTCCTTTCCTAAACACACAACTTAAACAACGAGGACACATTTTACTTACACACATACGCATGTATATATATATATATATATATATATATATATATATATATATATATATATATATATATATATATATATATATATATACATACATACTTATATATATATACACATACACACACACACATATATACATACATATATATATACATGCATATATATACGCATAATTGTTATGTGTACAAGGATATTCATACCTACACACAGGAACTTATGCATTAAATATATATGTTTAATATATATGCGTGTTTGCATGTGTATAAATATAGTGTATATATATATATATATATATTGCATACGTATATTTATATATACATATGTGTGTGTATATACATTCATATGTAAATGTGTGTGTATGCATACTTACATATACATACACACACATATATATGTATGTATGTATGTATGTATGTATGTATGTATGTATACATACATGCATGTATAGAAAGGCTACAGAAAATAATGGTAACACCGCCACTAATTTAACTGTCTTTTCTATTGGCAACATAAACTGAACACTCATCGAGTCTGTTTATTTATTCATCTCTTTTATATATGGCTTGTACTTTGTGTTACAGCCTCTACTTTTCCTTTTACGAGCAGATATCTATATTTATATCATTTAAAATGTGCAACTCATTTGATTTTCAAAAAGGACAACATTTTTTAGCGCGAATGACTGAAGCTTCAGTCTTTGAAGCTGGTGAATTGTTTACTGTTTTGAAGGTACAATCTTTAAAATCACATTGGAATTCCAGTTCTGGCATACTTAATTCTAGACGGAAGGCAAAGGTCGCAGAGAGGGGTCTCAGAGAAGGATCACAGAGAAGGATCACAGAGAAGGGTCGCAGAGAGGGGCCGCAGAATAAGGAATTGCATTGTGTCAAAAATCTATCGAACCTCGGAGGCCAAAGAGATAGCAGATTTAAACCACCACTCTACCAACTCTGCGTCAATCAAAGCCGGTCGTTGTAAGCTCCATAAAGCTGTATAATATTGATAACTGCAATTTCTAAACTTCTCCTGTACCCCATCAACCAGGGGCCTCGCTAGGTTCTAAAGTTAGGGGTGAAGTACATAAAAAACTATATGCTGTGTCCCATACCAAACAACTTTTAATTCATTGATTATACATTTTATAATAAGTGCTAATTTTGAAAAATGTGCTCGGAGGAAGTCGTCGTCGTCGTAGTAGTAGTAGTAGAAGTAGTTGTAGTAGTAGTAGTACTCCCCCCTGCTATCCTATAAGGTATACCACTGCCATCAACATAAATAAGCAGAAAAAATTCTATCTAGATTTTCAGAAATGGTCAGTGGCTGCAGTCGAATGACTGAAACACGTAAAAGAATTAAAGAGCAGAAGACTTGTATGTCTTTTCGGAAACACCTTTTTTTCCTGGAATTTTTCATAAAAATTTCTGACGGTCTTCAATATTAATCGTCTTCCTTTCCTGCGTCTGTGTGACTCCCCATGACCCAGAACACGATATAGCCACTTTCACGGTTTCTGAGACCGTTTCGTCTGTGTGTATGTGTGTGTGTGTGTATGCATGCGCATGTTTGCTTGTATCTCACTTTCTGTTTCTGCAGGTACGTCTAAGTATATTCTTCAAACGATCTTCAGTTCCTCTACGTACACCTCTCCATTCGATATTTTGCTTTGTCTTTGTAGGAAAGACCTTGATTCTTCTGCCGTAACCAAGAATCTTCCTTCAACAGATTTGAGGTTTAGTTCGTTCCCGCCTTGCAACTGCCAGGTTAACTCACCTCCCCTCACTTTGAATAATTATGTCTCAGAAGATCGGTCATTTTGGCAGTTAAGTTATCAACGTCTCATCTTAAAATACCTCAGTCAAAGTATTTTCTTTTTTCTAATCTAGTCTAAGTTTTAATTTATACTTTCAATAACTGCTTCTGAATCCCGTCCAATACACAAAACTCTTACCTCAGCTTCTGCTTTATATTTGCTGGCTCCATTTGAACACAAAGAACAGTCTTTGTTTTGTCTATGACTAATCGCTGTTTGTACAATCTCCCTCCTTTATACTTTATTTTTTACTAGAAACATTTTTTATAGATATTTTATCACAATTATCTATCTGCAGAAGACAAACACTTATCTATATTCATGGTATATATATAATATTACTGTGTCGGCTTTCGGGTAGTGAATACTAAATGCAGTCATTATTTTTCTCTTCCCACTACCACAATCTTGTCTTGTTAATTCATTTAACAATCAGTTAAGAAAATTATTTGAGTGCTCTGCACTCTGTCTAGTTCATTAATTTCTAAGAATTTGTAATTTTCTGGTTGATCTAATTCTCTTATCACCGTTTCTCTATCTAACGTAATAGTAGCAATCTTTTTTTTCTTCTTTCTTAAAATTTGCTTGGCACATTTTTCTAAACCGAATTTCCTGCCAATTTCCCAACAGAATCTGTATCTACTGTGTGTGCGTAGCAGTGTTTACAATTGCTTGTGATCTGCTACGAGCAAATTGAAGTCATTCGCATACAAAAGGTCGTTGATTGATTATCGTTCCATAACACTTGTATACCTGCATCAAGTCTACTTAAACATATTGGCTAAACGTGTTAAGTACCACGAAGAAAAAAAGAGGAGTGGAAAGAGAAAGGGATCCCTTCGGAATAATTCTCTTATATTCGGGATTCGTTTCGTATTTACAATTCCTCTTTTGTTTAAACAGGAGAGAATTATTTTCCATTTATTCATGGCGCATTTGATGCTGTTGATTGTTATTGGTGCTACTTTATACATGAGTAATGTTTCCAGGATCCAGGGGCGGTGAAGATCAAACGGTTTCTGGTAATCGATCCATTGCATGCTTAGGACCCTTCCTTCGGTTCCTAATGTCTTCACTTATCATTTCGTTAATCAGTAACTAATCTTTACAGCCACACGAGACTACTTCATCGCTTTTATTCTGGTCATTCGAAACACTTTATTCTATTTCTTATTTTATATGTATTTTATTGTTATTTATCCAAACCATTTACGCATTGCAATAATATTCCTGCAACGTTTTGTACACTGTAGACACACAGCTTATAAATATACAATTCTCCGAGTCTGAAGCTTTGTCAAAATTTAGAGGTTACGTTGTTTTTTGTTCTGTTTCATGTTGTTTTCCTTTCCATTCTAATCCAACTCAAGGAATATTTCTTACCATTTCAATATATCGTTGCATATTTTACAAGTACTTTGAGATTACCGTTTGGATATTTCGCTAAAAAGTTCCGAACTTGATCATTCCTGAATCATTCCAATATGTTCATGTTCTCGGTTATTTTTTTGTTAATCCTTCTTTTTCATATTACTGGTTATTCCCGGATTATTCTTACTTGCTCATATTATTTGGTTATTTTTACTTTTAATATTCTGAATTATTTCTTAGTTATTCTAACTTTTTCATATTTTGATTTATTCCCCGATTATTCATACTTAACTTTTACTTTTTGTTTCAGTCATTAGGCTACGGCCATGATCATATCTAGCTGGTACTGAACCATTTGTGGTGTTCTTTCATTTTAGGGACATAAAAGATTAAGATTGGAAATAAATGAACATGAAGTCGGGAACGTACAAAAATAAACTTGGCATTCCTGAAAAAGCGAAACGAAACGAATAAGTAAATGTTTATAAGCAGGATATTAAACATCATTATTATATATTACTGTAAGCTGGCAAAATCGATAGTAAGCATGGCAAAATGCTTAGCGGTCTTCACGTTCCGAGTTCAAATTCCGCAGAGGTTGACTTTACCTTCCATCGTTTTGTGGGTCGATGAAATAAGTACCAGTCGAGCACTGGTGTCCATGTAATCGTCTCGTCTCCTCCCCCAAAATTTCAGGCCTTGTGCCAATTGTAGAATATGTTATTGTTATTATAGGTTGCTGTTTAAACTTCAATTTCAATTTCTCAACAGCATCACTTTGTAAATTTGAAGACTGCATCGTAGGAAATAGATTTCTTACAAATAAACAAGTAGAGATACATGCAAAAAGTAATTTCAAATTGACAACTGACATCGGAAAGTAAACAAAAATTTAATTTGAAAATTTACGGAAAAGTAATAAATTACTTTTCCGTAAACTCTACTAATTCATGTACACCTGACAAAATGCTTTTACATTCTGAATTTAAATTCTGCCAAGGCTGGCATTGTCTCTTATCCTTTCGAGGATGATAAATTCAGTACCAGTGAAATACTGGGGTCGATGTAATCGACTAGTCTCCTCCCTACAAAAAGCTCAGGATTGGTCTTATTCCTGGTATTATTATTATTGTTAGAGTGCTATTGTCATCTTGTGAACGATATTTCGGTAATTCGTGTGTCTTCAATAGGTTCAACAAATAATTTTGTCAATCTACTTTATTTTGGTTAATATATAAAGGAATGCGGTAACTCCTCCAGAAAATATAGTCAAAATTAAAGGAAGAGTGTGTGTGTGTGTGTGTGTGTGTGTGTGTGTGTGTGTGTGTGTGTGTATGTACATGAATATACACTAGCACACACTCACAATTGTGTCTGTATTTATACAAATGTGCGCATGCAACCGCTTGAATGCATGCGTGTGTATT
>NC_068998.1:42315770-42318740 GCF_001194135.2 Octopus bimaculoides
ATATATATATATATATATATATATACATACACACACACATAAAGCGATATACATGTGCTATGATAAATATTTGCATATACATATATGTTTGTATTTATATATATTTACTTACGTATGCACAAGCACGCACAAACACGCGCATACACACACACATATATATAAAGGTATAACATATTTACTTATGCCTATATCTATATGAACGATACGTGTATAACAACAAGTTTGCGTCTAGGTATGTTTGTACATTAACGATTCATTAATTATTGATTAAGTTGGAATAGATCAAAGAATACATTTATAAAGTTAAATAGTTATTTTTGCACAGAGATAAAGACAATAGAAGAGGAAGGTGGGTCGAGGAGGGGGAAGCACTATGGCTTGCTGTTTACCTTGATCTTACACGAACACACAAGCGCAGGCGCACGTAGGCAGTTATACTGCACTGGCCTCCCGTCGGTAACAACGACGAGTGTTCTAGTTGATTGCATCAACAGAACAGCCTGCTCCTGATATTAACGTCCAAGTGGCTGAGCACTCAATAGGCACGCGTATCTTTAATGTAGTTTTCAGGGAAACTCAACGTGATACAAGATGCGACTATACTGGCCCTTTGAAATGCAGGAAGGATTCGTTTTTGCCAACTGAGTGGAGTGTAGCAACATGAAATAAACTGCTTTTCTCAAAGAGCAAAACGCACTGCCGGAAATCGAACTCACAGCCTTATCGTGAGCCGAATATTCTAAATACTAACCATTAAGCCACACGTTTTCCCTTATATACTCACACACACAAACACACACATATACATATATGCATTCATACATACACATAGTGTATTTTCCGGCATATACGTCGACGTAGCATATTGAGTAAACTTGTACCGCAAACATTTAAACACAGTCACTGTTCTTAGAAATTTTAATGCCTGTCACATGGAACATTTTATTCTCCAAATTGCATGCCAAAAAAATAGAGTGAAGTGGAGGAATGAAAATAGACGCGAGATATGCAGGGATATTGTATCTTCAGTTCCATTATTTAGGCAGAATGGTATACATATAAGATTCCAGTACCTTGTGAGTAAGTTCCAATAGCATTCAAAGTTGGTCGTTCTAAGCAGAGAGTTTGTAAACGGTGTTATTGAATCGAGGGTTTTATATAAATATATATATAGTGTTGAAATTTACAGAAAAACAAAATACAAAGACAGGTTTATAATCAATAAGCAGGTGTTATGTATACCTATAATATAAGGAAGAGTGAACACTTCTTTCCGAAGGTGGCGAGATAAGCGTTTGTCAAAGACCGTTTGGCAGAAGTGAAATAACGTTGGTATGAATAGCCAATATACAGGAAGTTAGCATAGTACGAGACAGGTAACCTCGTTCACTTCCTGTTACCGAGCAAGGCAGGTAATCTCGTACTTCCTGTTAAAAAGGGGAGTGGAGAAGACAACGGGAGTTTTGGCGCGGATAGTACGACAGACGAAGCTGCATACCTTGAAATAATTGAGACTGGACATAATCTCCATCTATGAACATTTACTCCCCTGTTTGAACACTTTGTTGTTGCGATCAGAAGTTTACCCCTTTTTCTTACATTATAATTTGTCTGATTGTAACAATTGGAGGCTCGTCCGGGATCTGAACTCTCGCAAACACATTATAAAACAACTTTACTATTCACCTATGAACTGATCGATTTGAGTTTTTTTTAAAAAAAAAAGGCTTTATACAATAATTTCCACTGCTAAAATACACATATTACCTGCATAATTTTGTATCAACATTCGAAATTCTTCTTGTGAAACCAGTATTTAATCATGGAATTTAAGGTGGAAGAATTTATTGAAGGTGTATTTCTTTGATGCTCGGGAAGGTGAGAAAGTCTTTTACGTTTCGAGCCTACGCTCTTCAACAGAAAGGAAATAAACAGGAGAGAATATATATATATATAGATATAGGTGAGAAAGTTGGAATATATATATATTCTTTTATTCTTTTATTCTTTTACATGTTTCAGTCATTGTGACTGCGGTCATGCTGGAGCACTCATCTTAAGGGTTTTCAGTCGAAGCAATCGATCCAAGAGCTTATTTTTTTAAAGCCTAGTACTTATTCTGTCGTTCCTTTTGCCAAACCGCTAAGTTACGGGGACGGAAACACACTAACATCGACTGTCAAGCGATGATGGAGATGGAGACAAGCACAAGCACAAAGACACACATAAAGTATACATACTTATACATATATTCGACAAGCTTCTTTCAGTTTTCGTCTACCAAATCCACTCTCAAGGCTTTGGTCGGCCCGAGGATATTGTAGAAGACGCTGGCCCATGGTGCTGCGCAGTGAGACTGAACCCGCAACCATGTGGCTGGTAAACAAACGGAAGAAAAATATCATGCACTTTACGAAAGAGAAGTAAAAGGATTAAGAGGTGGAAGAGAAAAATATAAAGACGATAAGGATTTTACGACGTTTATTTACAAACATACGTATGTGTGCGAGTGTGTGTTTCTGTGTATATATCTGTGTATGTATGTATGTATGCATGTATGTATGTATGTTTATGCGTATGCGTGGATGTGTGTATGCGCATAAGTACGCATTATTTCAAGCTTTCAAGAACGTTGATCCTTCTTTCTGTTTTCTTTCTTCCTCTCTATTCATACATACATTACATGTGTGTTTGTGTGTATAGATACGTAAGTGTGTGTGTGTGTGTGTATGTATGTATATGTCTGTGTATGTTTCTCTGCATGTATTTGCATGCATGACACGAACAGGTACACGCGCGAGTGCTTGTTAACACGGGATAGAGGATGTATGCGAGAGCAACAGCTTACGAAAATTTATGAGTTTCTATTCATTTGTTCGAGTATAAACGCATGCTCTGGTACACACACGTGTGCGTGTATGTGTCTATGTATGTATTCGTATATATATATATATATATATATGTATATAT
>NC_068998.1:42320017-42320711 GCF_001194135.2 Octopus bimaculoides
ATATAGTTGATTCAAACATGAACAAACAAGAAAAAACACGAAAAAAAACAACAACAACGCGAGGACGTGGAATAAGTACAGTGTTACTGTACGCTCAGGAAAAGAAAGAAAAGAAAGAAGACTTAACGTTTTGAGCGGAGCTCTTCGTCAGAAATATAGCAATAGTCCCATATTGGAATGATATATATATATATATTCATGTATGTATGTATGCATTTATTAGATATGTATGATGTATGTATATTTGGGGTGGGTGTGAATGCGTGTGTATGCTGACAGAGCGAGAGGGAGCGAGCGAGCAAGGAAGATAGAGGAAGAAGTATATATTATCGATGGATTGATCCAGCAGTGCGTTCTTACCTAATTTTTGTGTAATGCTTAGAGAACGTAGCTCATTTTTGGTTAGACAGGATGCGTCAAGTATTAAAAAGCATATTTTGTTACTTTATATTAATAACATCACTAATGTAGCAAGAACAAAATGCATTTTAATGAAAATTTCTGCACAAGCGTAGGCGTAGGAGTGGCTGTGTGGTAAATAGCTTGCTTACCAACCACATGGTTCCGGGTTCAGTTCCACTGCGTGGCACCTTGGGCAAGTGTTTTCTACTATAACTTCGGGCCAACCAAAGCTTTGTAAGTGGATTTGGTAGACGGAAATTGAAAGAAGCCCGTTGTATATATGTATATATAT
>NC_068998.1:42321158-42322603 GCF_001194135.2 Octopus bimaculoides
ACCAGAGGCTTCCAATTCCATTCAGATTTTGTGAACAAATGATCTTGCAACATTTTCATCATTGGCCCTATTTCTAAATGATCAGGTTTCGTACATGTGGCAACAATGAATGTAATTTTTTCGTGTTAGATAGATAGAAAAATAGATAGATAGATAGATAGATAGATAGATAGATAGATAGATAGATAGATAGACTCATAGATAGATAGACAGATATATTGTATGTAGCTACGGCCGCCACTTGGAATAGAGTTTGACCAGCAAGTTCGTACCATGGTTTCTGTAATTGCTCCAGGTTCCCATTGTCATCACAAGCAGACATTAGACCGTCTCAGAAACCCTCGTCTTTAATCCCAGCGGGATATCGAAGATATAACAGTTGGTGAAGGTAGAGGTGGGGTAAGACAACTGCATCAGCATTCAGCTAGAGTTCATATCAGAATGAATAAGCAAAACTAACATGAAGTGAAGTGTCATGTCGAAGGACACAATGAACCGCCCAGACAAAGAAACGAACGCACGACGTTAGGATCGTGATCCCAATGCCCTAATATGTCTCAGTGAAACAAATACAACCTCCACACAACAAGAATCCTACAGTCCACGGCCTCCTTCCAGGGACTATAATTTCCAGTCACAAAAGAAGCATTAAATTTTCCAATAGCCACAATGAAACGGTTACTCTGTAAATGTACAGGGTTCTTCTTTTGTGCCTTTGAGGTGCTTTATTCTTCTAGATCTTTACACGTACACACGTACACACACGCACACTCACACGCGCGCACGCGCACAAGCACACACACATGTGTATGTATTTGTATATGTGTGTGTGTACATGGAGATATATATATATATATATATATATATATATATATATATATATGTGTGTGTGTGTGTGTGTGTGTGTGTGTGTGTGTATGAAGCCGTGTATATGTGTGCGTATTTGTAAATGAGTATTGAATATATATATGTGTATGTATGAATATTTATTTGCACCTGTATGTATATATGCGTGTATATATATATATGTACATGCGTATGTATATGTATCTATATATACGTATATACACACACGCACGCGCACACATACACACACATATATATATATATATGCACATATACATACGTGGATGCATATAGGTGTACAAAATTTAAATCCGAGATTAAAGAGCCGAATCTCTTTATGTTTTTATTACCCAATGATGTATTCTTTTGAATTTGCCAGTGCAGTCTCTCATAAAATAGAAGAACATTCTAGTATTGTATATATCAGATAAACAGAGCTGAATGGATGGCTGCTTGATTGGGAAGTACGGAATTTGATGTAGATGATACACGGATGGAAGTAGAGAAAGAGTGGAAGGCAGAGGAAGCAGAGAGGCATGAAGACAGAAAGATAGGTAAGTTAATAGGTAGATAGATGAATATTTATATTTATATATATA
>NC_068998.1:42323097-42324000 GCF_001194135.2 Octopus bimaculoides
ATATATATATATATATATATATATATATATATATATATATAGATAGATAGATAGATAGATAGATAGATAGATAGATAGATAGATAGATAGATAGATAGATAGGTAAGAAAGAAGGAATGAAGGTAAAAAATATAGGAAAGATGGATGGAAAATGGAGAGACAACGAAGAAAGAAATAATAAAGAAAGAAAGAAAGTAATAAGAAAGAAAGAAAGAAAGAAAGAAAGACAACGAAGAAAAGAATAGAAGAAACGGAAAAATAAGGAAAAACAGATGAAATAAAAAGTGAAAGAAAGAAAAATGAAAGGCAAAATGAGTTTTAGAAAGAAACGAAAGAAGGAAAGCAAGAATCATAAACATTAAGAGAGAAACCAAAGAAGAAAAAAAAGAAGAATATAGGAGTACAAAAAGAAGGAAAGGAAGAAAGAGCAAAAGAGCGGCAAGGAATTAAGAGGAAGAAGAATGAGCTTCAAGATCGCTTTGATTGTATTTACACCAAACTTATCATTTCATAGAATAAACGCAAGACCAGAAAGAAAAGTTAATGAACAGATTCTGTCCATCTCTTCAAGCGTTTTTTCCTAAATGTAGGCTAGACTATGCTAGCAACTATCATACTGTCATGGCTATGACTTTTAATTGCATCCGGATGTAAGGCTCTGCTTTGGGAGTTTCAAGGATTTGAGAAGTATGTAACCACCTCTTAGACACTGTTGTCAGGTCTAATCTGATCTCCGGTAGTAACATCTGACAGTGTCCCTGCTATTGATTAATTAGCATATGAAGGCTTGCCTACCTATGCGTGTGAAGACTGGATCCGGCGAACTCTGTGGAAGAAACGTCTATGGTTCGGCAGAGGGGAAGGCAACTGCAGTAATGCATTCTAGAAAAACCACGTGATCTG
>NC_068998.1:42324646-42325899 GCF_001194135.2 Octopus bimaculoides
TTTGATTTTTCAAAGACTTATTCTCATCAGTTAGGCAGCTGCCCTCTATGATGGCACATGTTGAACAATTATAAATGGCATGTTAGTTTTGTTAGGAATATGGCATCAATAATTCTTGTGTTAATATTTATGTCTAGCCTGGCAGAAACGTTAGCACGCCAGGTGAAATGCTTAGCGGTATTTCGTCTGTCTTTACGTTCTGAGTTCGAATTCCGCCGAGGTCGGTTTTCTTTTTCATCCTTTCGGGGTCGATAAATTAAGTACCAGTTGCGTATTGGGGTCGATTTAATAGACAGGTCCCCTCCCAAAACATTCCGGGCCTTGTGCCTAGAGTAGAAAAGACTATTTATACAATTGTATATTTAAGAGATGATGAATTATGTGCATTATTTACATTATTTACATTCAACGGATATTTGTCCTCATCTTTGTGTGTGTGTAGGCATATATGTGTCTGCATGTCTTTGTTTCATCTCGCACCGTTTAACAATCGCTGTTACTCTGTAGAAATACCCGTAACTTTGCCGTTCGGCAAAAAGATTCCAACTGAATAAGAACCAAACTTAAAAAAGGTACAAAAGTAAACTCAGGTCACGATTTGATTGGCTAAACATTTCAAGGTAGTGCTCCAGCATGGTCGGAGCCCAATTGCTGAAACGAATAGTGATAATTAAAAAATAAAAGAGAACAATGACTTTTCTTTTCTAAGACGTTCTCTTTCACCCCAGGGTCTATGATTTTGAACGGAATCATTAAAAGGAAAAGTGGTTTGGTAGAAGACTTGACTAATGACGAATGCTTAATAAAACTATTACGTTATAAGAAAGATATATTGATTGAATTTAATCGATAAATATCGATCGAAAAGTGAAATGTTAATGAAGAAGGAAGCGGAAGGAGAAGAACCATGGCAACGGTGACAGTATATTTAATACTGTAATGAGGGCGGTGGTGGAAATCATGACGAGGGTGGTGGTGGTGATGGTGGTAGAATTGATGATGATGGTGCTGAGGGTGATGGTAGTGGCGGTGGTGTGTATCGATGAACGAATAATGATAGAAGGAATAAACAGGCTGTGTGGTAAGAAGCCTGCTTCCCAACCACATGGTTCCGGGTTCAGTCCCACTGTTTGGTAGCTTGGGAAAGTGTCTTCTGCTATAACCTCAGGCCGACCAAAGCCTTGTTAGTGGGTTTGGTAGGCGGAAACTGAAAGAAGCCCAGGGCATATATATATATATATATATATATATAT
>NC_068998.1:42326397-42327385 GCF_001194135.2 Octopus bimaculoides
TATATATATATATATATATATATATATATATATATATGCCCTAATGATTGAAACAAGTAAAAGATAAAATGTTTATTCAATAGTCTTCGGAGAGTCTATATATCTAATAAATATATTTTGAAATTTCGTTTCCACTTTACATTGGTCGGCCCGAAAAAAGACCTGCTTAAGGTGAATCGATCACGGAACAGTTTCATTTTGAAGCGAATTTGCCAATCATACAGCTAAGCGCATGTTTGCACTCGCGTACCTAGTTCTGTAATAAAAAATACAAAATTGAAAAAAAGAAAATCGAAAACAAACTATAATTAAAGAAATAAAATAAAAGTCAATGAAAGTTACTATAAAATAAAAAAAAAGTTCAATTAAACATCGATTAATCGAATTCCAATCAGACAATACCTGAAGAAGAGAAATTTGAAAAACAACAATAATAATTATAATTATCACGATGATGATGATGATGATGATGATGATGATGATGATGATGATGATGGCGACGATGATGATGATGATAATCATATTTGTGGTGTGACATCAGCAATTCTGTGGTTGAATAATAAATGACGTAGCGATATTTGGGATCTACATTGAAAGAAAATGTGCTTCGTTCGAAAGAAAAAGACCAAAAAAAAAAAGCAAAAACAACCAAACAAACAGCAACACAAAAACAAACACAAAACAAGCAAACAAACAAACCATACTCTCGTAGTTATTCGCATATCTGAAACTGTAGGAGTCAGTATTCCCATAGTATGTATGTGTGTTTGCGTGTGTGGGTGGCGGGGTTAGAAAGAGAGAGAGGGAGAGAGAGGGGGTGATAGAGAAAAGGAGAGTGTGTGTGTATGTGTGTGTGTGCGGGCGCGCGCGCATGTGTATTTATATATGAATATATATATACATATGTAATGCACTGTTCCGTGATATACATGCGCATGTACCTATCGATTTTCACCGGCGCCTTTTAAGTATCTTTTTTAATATATAT
>NC_068998.1:42327889-42330982 GCF_001194135.2 Octopus bimaculoides
CATATATATATATATATAGATAGATACATATACATACATACACACATATAGATATAGACAAAAGAATCATACATCTATCCATATATCCATTCATACATCCATCTAAACATCCGTCCTTCCGTAATACATGCGTAATACATACGTAATACATACATACATACATACATACATACATTCATGCATATGTATATACACACATGTAGCCAACCGAGAGACTACATTATATAGATCTATATTCAAGACAGCGGGGTGTGGCGTAATTTTCGAATTGTATGTGTTTGTTGTGTTGCTGTGCACACGCGCGTGTGTGTGCCTTTGTTTCTTTTAGTCGTAACTTTTTCTGTACTTACTTTCTATTCTTCGTTTGACTTGAGTTTCTTAACACAAAACACGCACACACACGCACACACACTCACACGCACGCGCACACGCACATACACACACACACACACACACACACACACACTCGCACACACACACTCCCTCTCTCTCATATAGAGCATGAGTAGAATGATATTTGGAAAATAATCCAATGAACATACAGTAAAATACACGTGCATATACTATATACATATATATATAATACACACACATATATATATATGGTATATATGAATATTTAAATATGTACAATACCTACATACACACAAATATATATATAGGGAGAATTTACTAAAAAATTTTCCCTGTTTATATATCAATAACGTTGGTTACATATATTATATTGTAACTTGATACTGTATGGACTGAGATCTCTGATATTAAATGAAATGTTAAATATTACGGCATGCAAATTAGTAACCATTCACCATGATAGATCGCTGACCACTACACACATTTTTTTCTCTCCTTATTTCTTTCTATGTTCCTTTCTGTGGAAGAGCGTAGGCTCGAAATGTTAAAGACTTTCTCACTTCCCGAGCGTTATACTAATACATCTATTTGTTTCTACACCACTTGTCTTCGTCTGTTGTTTTTTTGTGAATTCTCCCTATATATATATATATGACGGGCTTCTTTCAGTTTCCGTCTACCAAATCCACTCACAAGGTAATAGCAGAAGACACTTGCTCAAGGTGCCACGCAGTGGGGCTGAACCTGGAACCAAGTAGTTGGGAAGCAAGCTTCTTACCACATATACACATACATGTGTGTGCGTGTCTCTGTGTGTGTGTGTGTATCCGTGTGTGCCTGTTTGTCTGTCTTTGTGTCTACGTTTGTTCCCCACTATTGTTTGACAATCAGTTTTGGCGTATTCACTTCTCTGTAACTTAGCGGTTCAGCAAAAGAAGGTAACCATTGCGGTCGAATTCTTCGACTAAAATTCCTGAAGGCAGTGCCTCAGTATGGCTAAATAAATAATATTGTTAATATAAAATTATAGAAGCAGTTATTATTCAAATAAATATAATAAAAACACATTTGAATAAATAAAAATAATAAAATTGAAGTTTTATATTATTACAATAATATTTATTAAAACAATATTAATATTAAAATAAAAATACTTAAATAATTAATAATTAATATTATTGAAACAGAAATAGTTCATTTTTGGAAAAGTGAATCTCGAAGTACATAATACTATGAATAATAGTTTAAACTACGTCGAAATACCTCTTGCATAGAGAAAGTCGAAGGCTCAATATTTAATTTTTTTTAGCTCAATTTTCACACGTTATCATTAATAGGTTTAAGTTTCTGGAGATTCACTGTTACAAAAAACTTATTTCTCGAAAGTATCTAAATTCTAACGACGTCAATAAAACAGAATTATTCAAAGAAATAAAATTTTAACAAATAATATTTAAACAGATAAAATTCAAAAAAATATATTTAATTAAATAACATAATAAAAACAAAAAGTATCTAAATAAATAATTGAATAAAATTAAATAAATCGTAAAAAAACCCCCCTCAGATACTTAAATAAATAAATTATATAAAAAATATAATATTTAACCCGTTTCACTGCGAAATTGAATTTCACGATTACATGAATATTCCAATAATAATGTAAAATAGCTACAACAACAACAATAACGGTAACAATAATAATAATAATAATAATAATAATAATAATAATAATGATAATAATAATAATAATAATAATAATAATAATAGTAATAAGAGTAATAATAATAATAATAATGATGATAATAATAATAATAATAATAATGATAATAATAATAATAATAATAATAATAATAATAATAATAATAATAATAATAATAATAATAGTAATAAGAGTAATAATAATAATAATAATGATAATAATAATAATAATAATAATAATAATAATAATAATAATAATAATAATAATAATAATAATAATAATAATAATAACAGTAATAGTAATATGCATTTTCTGTAAGTTACGTTGCTTCAGTAAGCTTGATATCTTGGCAAAATAATTAAAAAAAGCTCAAAATAACATTCGTGAACAAAATAGAGAATGATATATAAATTGCTTCATGCAGTTAACGGTAAGGTAATTTTAAGTGGGTATATCTGATTTCCGCAGTAAAAGCATTTAACAAATGAATTCGTAAAACCACATCATATTCGGGAACGGCATATGTAATATGTGTGTGATACACAGATGGCTATAAATTGATAACATTTAAATAAATAAAATTATGTTAACTGATGATATTGAAATGAATAAAATTATAAAAGTAAATAACTTTTAAATTAATAAAAGTTATAATTTTTTGTTTTTTAATATTTAGTTGTAGGATCTGGCCTAGAGGTTAGCCTGAAGGAAAAGTGAATTTTATTCATTTCGCACTTACGACAACTTAACGACTTGTCAGTTACATAATGGAAGGGTCGACGAGAAAGACATTGTTGGAATGGAGCTTAAGGCATCAACAAACTAACCTTAATTCAACTGTGTATGCATGCGTGTATGCATGTATGTATGTATGTAATTTATGTATGTATGTGTGGGTACACATACACACACACATATATACGAATATATATTTATGTATGCATATACATATGTGTGTGTGTGTATATATATATATATATATATGTATATATATACTATATATATGTATATATATATATATAAATATATATATATAT
>NC_068998.1:42331504-42333741 GCF_001194135.2 Octopus bimaculoides
GTGTGTGTGCTTATAACTATGCATGAATGTGTGTGCGTGTGAATGTGAGTGGTTGCCTGTGTGTGGCTTTAGGTATTTCGTTTATGTTTGTAAATCTTGCTACCCCCTCTACTCCCCTTTAAATCCTGTACGACCCCACCCCCACCTCACCCCAACGCCACCACCATCCCGCACCACGACCGCCAGCACCACCCTGCTGTCACTACAACATCGACAATAACCTTCAACAAAGCTGACATCATCACCGCCATCATCACCAAAGATATTAGTTATGCAAGTACTATCATTATCATCATCCTCATCATCATCATATAATTATTATATAATCACCTCGCCTTTCACCCAAAATTTCAAGACTTGTGCCTTTAATAGAAAGCAGACAATGCGCGCCATCAAAGTGATGCTGGGGTAAAACATACGAAGCCCAATATACCCATCATGTCTACCCGTCTGATAAGGGTACGCCAGGCAGCTGCATGACGACCGTATGTGCATGACATGGCGATCTCATATCACGATAAACAGCGCATGACCTTGCAGGTGGGACCCAGTTAGAATTTTCTTCAGGTCGAGTAGCCCATCCCGCTCAAACGGTCCCTGAAAAAGGGTTGTTTAAGGATGTTGATCAAAACACCCATGCTTCCACAGGTGAATTATCCAAACCCCAAAGAATTCCTCTCAAGACATGGCTACGATGCTCCCCACTACTTCTGCTCGAGATCAGAGATGCACATATCGTCAGCCATTAAGGGATATGCTCAACTGCTTAAGATGAAACAACTGACAAGCAAATCTGTGGTATTGAGCAGAATATTTACTGTAGCCCATCTTCTATACTAAGACAAGGCAATGCACATGAATACACTGTCAGAAGTGTTTGTTATCTTATTATAATCGTTCGCACAATAACAAACCAGTTCGACCTTTACAGCAATAATTCTATTTTGGAACGTTGATTCTCGAAGCACACATGTAAATATATTGAGCTGCTCGTGGAATTTCGACTTTTTCTACCTGAATATTTTAAACCCAGTATTTACACTGTATCATTTATAGCTTCATGTGTGTTTCGAGATCCACTGTTCCAAAGAAAAATTATTTCACGATCTACTGAAAAGTTATAAATTATTATTGTAATGTTATACTACAGATAGTAGTAGTAATAGTAGTAGTAGTAATAGTAGTAGTAGTAGTAGTAGTAGTAGTAGTAGTAGTAGTTGTAGTAGTAGTTGCTGGCACTGAAAGAAAGAATTATGCAAAATTAGGAAGAATTATTCAAGTAGCAAGCTGGCAGCGTCGTTAAAGAAACGGACGTAATGGTTTATTTTCTCCGGATCTTTGAATCCTGTGTTCAAATCCCATTAGGGGTTAAATTTTATCCAATACAGAGTGCCAAAATAATGTACCAGTCATTTACTGAGGTCAAAGGTGTAGACCGACACCATCCCCTCAAAACTGCTGGCTTTTTACCTAAACCGTGAATAATTATTATTGCAATAATTCTATTCTGGATCGTTGAATCTCGAAGCACACATGTAAATATTGAGCTGCTCGTGGGGATTTCGTCTTTTTTTCTATCTAAGTATTTATAACCCAGTGTTTACATGGTATCATTTATAGCTTCATGTGTGTTTCGAGATCCACTGTTCCAGAGAAAGAATTTTTCACGATCTATTGAAAGTTTATAAATTATTATTGTAACGTTACTACAGATAGTAGTAGTAATAGTAGTAGTAGTAGTAGTTGTCGTTGTTGTTGTTGTAGAAGTTGTTGTATCAGTGTTTATGCCATATCATCAGGAGAAAAATCAATATGATATCACATGTCTTCATTGCTCTTCTTCATTTCACTTCTGTCTTTCTCTCTACTTCTCTCAATGTTCCACCCTAAGTCTCTCTCCCCACTCCTCTCGCTCTCTCTCTCTCTCTCTCTCTCTCTCTCTCTCTCTCCTTCATACCTTCTCAGGCATACTACTTCACACTTTCTCTTTGTTTCTCTCTTTATCTCTCTCTCTCTCTCTCTTTCTTTCTTTCTTTCTTTCTTTCACCTCCATTTCACATTCTCTTTTTCATACTTATCCTTTATTTTCTTATTTTGCTACACCCCTCTCTCTCTGTTTGTCTCTCTCACACTCTTTCTCCCTTTTTCTCTCTCTCTCTCTCTACTCAACCTATCCCAACCAAAGACTCTCTCTCTCTCTCTCTCTCTCTCTCTCTCTCTCTCTCTCTCTCTCTCTC
>NC_068998.1:42334096-42334920 GCF_001194135.2 Octopus bimaculoides
CTGTTTCTCTCCATCTTTCTCACCCTCACTATCATCTGAACCTCTGTATCCCCATTTCTCCCCCTCTCACTTCCTACACGTACACACACACACACACACACACACACACATATATATATACATATACATACATGCATTCATATATATAAATATACACACACACACACACATACATGCCTACACACATACAATAATCGTTCAGGATCTCATTCAGGCTCTCCTTTCTTGTCTGTTCCTCTTTCTTTCAGCCAATCTCTGTTACTGCCTACATATCACTCCTCATCTACTCACATTCACTCACTCACTCACTCGCTCACTCACTCGCTAAATCACACGTTTACCCATATAATCTAAGATTATGTTAGGGCATTCTTTGCAATGATTTTCTGTCTGTGTACATACAAACCTACTTAACTATACATACATGTGCACATAAAACAAACACATTCATACATGCACGCGTACAAACTTGCAAATATATATATATGTACATAGCTTCATATGTATATCTATCTATCTATCTATCTAAGAATGGCACGTATAAATGACGAAGCCACCTTGACCATGATTCTATAAAACGTTTTAAAATTTTGTAAACAGAGAGTTACTCACGTTTCTTGCTTAAATAAAAGAAATTTTATTTAACAAACTGTGACGCTAAAGACCGAGGTTACCGTGGTCTTTTCGTAGGTTTTTCTTTCCACGGATAACCTCCCCATTTATTGGGAATTTTTTGTATTATTTCGTATTTTTGTAAATACCCCAAACGTTTTGCGATGTTTTTTTTCATCGTTGTCCCCACTTTTGTTTTTTTTTCTGCTTTG
>NC_068998.1:42338787-42341287 GCF_001194135.2 Octopus bimaculoides
ACGAGGATGACTGCGAAGAAGACGACGGCAACAATGAAGATAACGATGATAATGATGATGATGATGATGATGATGATGATGATGATGATGATGATGATGATGATGACGACGACGATGACGACATTGAAGTAATTAAGACCAAGAAGGAGGAAGTAAGGAATGTTAGGAAGTGAAAGCGAAAATAAAAAGGGTGTGTCGAAGTGTGAGTGCGTTAATTGGGTTTTTTAATTGTTTTCGTGTTTTTATTTTTTTTTTTTGCTTTTGTATTTTTTTAGTTCCGGCAAATTAGTGGTTTGTTTGTCGGAATAATTTAGAAACAAAAAGGGAAGAAAAATAAAAGAAATGTAAAATAACGAAAGAAATGGGGGGAAAAAAAATCATTCGGAATAAAAGAGAAAAATGTGAAAACAGCAACTACAACAACAACAACAACAACAACGGGAAAACAGCAGCAGCGGCAAGGACAGCAACAAAAACTTCAGCAGCGGCAACAACAATGGGTACAATAGCAGCAACAGCAGCAGCAGCAGCAACAATAACAACAAAGACTGCAGCAGCAAAAACAAGAGGGGGGAAATTGCAGCAGCGTCAACAATAACAACTGCAGTAACAGCAATAACAACAACAACAACAACAAAAACTACAACAACAAAAACAGCAAAGACTGCAGCAGCATCAACAACAACAACATCAACAATAACAACAACAATAAAGACAGCAATAGCAACAACAATAACAACAACAACAGCAGCAACAAAAAAACAACAACTACTGCAGCAGTAACAACAATAACAACAACAACAACAACAACAATAAAGACAGCAGCAACAACAACAAAAAGAGTAACTGCAGCAGCAACAATAATAACAACAGCGAAAGCAGCAGAAAAAGCTGTAGTATCAGCAGCAAAAACAACAACAACAACAATAACAAGAAGAGTAACAACAACAACAACAACGATAATAGCAACAAAAACGCGAACAGCAACAACCACACTAACAATAACAAAAACTACAACATCGGGTATAATTACTACAAGAGCATAAAATAAAAGAATAACAAGAACAATAATAGATGCAACGGCAGCAGCAGCAGCAGCAGTAGTAGCAGCAGCAGAACCGCCATTATCAACAACAACAACAACAATAGAACAGTGATCTTAAATTTAGAATAGCGAATCCGTGATTACACAACTGACAAAAAATGATTCTTCATAAAGAATATTAAAAAAAAAACACACAAGTGGTGGGGGAAAATAAGCAAAAAATTGTAAATTTGTATCCCATAATGCATTATTGATATCCGATGTCATCATTTAAGAATTATGTAAAACGAAAAAAAAAAAAAGAGATGAATATTTAATGAAAAACAAATAAAACAATGCACTTTGTTTCAGAAAAAGAATAAAAACGGTCAAAAGCAACAAAACCAAAAAAAAGAGAAAAAAAGTACTAAAATAAATAAATAAATGAATAAATCAATGATGTTAAAGACGAAAGGAAGTCTGTGAGAATTGGTACATCAATAAAATCTTTGGTCCATATAGATTGTCTTAAAATAAGGATGAACTTAAAGGCAGCTTTAAAAGTTGATTGGGTCAGCCTTTGAATATTTCATGCAGACATTGATTTCAACGTCTGAACAAAATTAATGGATTATTTGTTGTTGCTCTTGTTCTTGTCGTCATCGTCGTCGTTGTTGCTGTTGTTCTCAGGCGTGTTGCAGATGTTTTCAGTGTTTTTTTTTTTTAAATAAAATTCTTTTTGACAATGTGTTCTAAATTCCACTAAATTGAAGGCGTAAAACAGTGGCTATAACATCAAATACAGGGAGGGTTCTTGAAAAATCAACGCTAAACGTTAAGGGATCAATGAACACACATATAATGATGAAGGCCCATGCTAGTGACGTCATCTCTGCTTCTGCTTTTTATTCTAATACTTTCATTGAACGCCAGTCTAATATACTCTTTGCGTAGGCCTTATTGGCTTTTGTTTTCTCTTGCTTTTTCATTTTTGATTTGTCTATTATCGTGCGCTCGCACGGATCTTCTACGTCTTTCCAACGATGATCTGGATTACTTAATTCGTGGGTTAATTTATACTTGGATTACGATACACCTATGAGTTACCTGGGAGTCTGTCGATTCTGTACCGTTAATTGTGAATCATTTTAATTCTTCCGTGATTTTTTCACTTTTCCTCTTCCGCCTATCCAACACTGCTTCTTTTCTTACTCCCATTTTATCATTATGACCGACCTTCATTCCTTCCTTTCTGAAGAAACTCAATTTGCTTTCCTCTGGACTATCTGCTCCCTCCTCCTTTTCCTCCTCTCTGGATTTCTTCCATCTTTCCATCTTTCCAACTTTTATTTTGGCCATAAACATACACGACACGCTATTACAGTCACGGTAACCTGCGACCCTCGGGTATTTGCGAATGGTACGCCTAAAGAAGACTTACCTTCAGTGTTTTTAGTATAGCGGCCCGTCTGATGA
>NC_068998.1:42343710-42346561 GCF_001194135.2 Octopus bimaculoides
ATACATACATACATATATATATATATATATATATATATATATATATGTATGTATGTATATATATACTTGATTGTTTATTTGTCATCCCGCGTGGATGCAATTCTATTTCATATTTTGATTAAATGTCAATATATAACTCGACAGATATAGTGGATCAGTTATGTAAAATTGTAGACAACTGTTCCACTATATCTGTAAAATTGTAGACAAACACACACACACATACACCCCCACACTCATACACACACAAAACCGCCATATGCACAACATACAGACACGGAAACATGTGGAGCTACGTTTAATTTCATACTTCTTTGTGTGTATGTATTCATATGCACACTTCCGCACCCCGCCATACAGACACTTATAACCACATTTAATTTGTATATAAATGAGTCCAGATTTGACTTCTTTAATATATCTGGGCGTCATGTGTCAGTGTCTCTTTTTTCTCCTCCCCTTCTTGTTCCTCTTCCTCCTGCTCCTGTACCTACTCCTACTCGTGCTCCTCCTCCTTTAGCCTCTCTCTTTCTTTCTCTTATACAGTGGCACACATGCACATAGATGTATAGCGATGACGTCATAAGAATTTATAAGCTTGGAGAAAATGTGAAATAAAATCATTTTGGGAAGAGTGACTCTCGAAGCATTTATAGTAGGAAAGGACAACGTGTAAATATTGAATTAATAAAAAAGACATTTTGGATAGAAAAACCGATGCCTGACCGTGGGAGACGAACCCGTATCTGCAGACATGACAGGTGTAGCCTTTGACTCTTTCTATCTAAGACCGGATATTTACATGGAGTTCTCTATAGCTTATCTGCTTCAATATTCACCGTTTCGAAAGAGAATTTACATAGATAGACGCAGGCTTGGTTGGGTGGTAAGAAGCTCGATCCCCAACCACATGGTTCGGGGTTCAGTTTCCCTGCGTGGCATAATGGGCAAGTGTCTTCTACTATAGCCTCGGGCTGACCAAAGCCTTGTGAGTGGATTTGGTTGATGGAAACCTAAAGAATCCCGTCGTATATATATATATATATATATATATATATATATATATATATATATATATATATATATATATATATGTGTGTGTGTGTGTGTGTGTGTATTGAGTCATCACATGAATAATGCGGTTTTATCAATTGCATGAACTAAAAGTCGGATGGGGACGGGATAAACTACCTGCATCAACTTGCTATAAAAGCCGGTAGCAATTTTACGTTGTACTTATTCTTAGTGCAAGTTTTGAAGAGTACAGTTCGGTTTTAACAGTTATTTTTTCAAAGCTATAATGGAAGTGACAAAGGAGCGTATTCGGCATATTTTGCTTTATGGGTTCAACAAAGCAACAACACAATGGAAAGTGCGAGGAATATTAATGCAGTATATGAGGATCAGACAATAAGTGTAAGCCAGTGCCAACGGTGGTTTCAGATATTCCGAGCCGGAAACTACAGCCTAAAAGACAAGCCTCATCCTGGAAGATCTGAAGTGCTCGACAGGGACGTCCTGCAAACCCTGGTGGAACAAATTCCCATCGCAACTATTGAGGAACAAGCTGAGAAGCTTGGATTTGGTCATTCAACCAGTCATTTCAGTCAGCGCGAAAAGAAAAACGACCATCTTTGGTTTCAAGACGAAATATGTTCTTCGATCAGGATAATGCTCGGCCACATACAGCGAACATTACATTCCAAAGACTGGAGAAGTTTCACTGGCAAACGATACCCAACCAACCACCATATTCGCCGGACATTGTCCCTTCTGGTTATCATTTATTCCGCAGTCTTCAAAATCATCTGGACCGACAAAATATGAATTCTATAGTATGTATGTATGTACGTATGTATGTATGTAGTTATGTATGTATGTATGTACGTCATTATTCAGTTTATTTCAGGATTTCAAAGTGGGAGATAGTGATCCGGCTATTGGTCCATGATAAACTGCTTTGATGATCAATGTTACTATCATCACGATGCATGTATGTATGTATGTATGTATGTATTCATTTCCAGACAAGTTATGCTTATTAAAAACTAACTTATTTACCGAAGTTTTAGCACAATCTCTTTCGAAATAGTCACCTTGCGCAGCAATACACCCGTCCCAGTGTTCCTGCTACTTTTGGAATCCGGCCTGGAAAGCGAGAAAGTATCTGAGTTTGTGTCTACATTCATTATATCAAAAGTTGAGGGGCGTCACTTTAGCGTGTAGCTTAACGATATACTTTAACCCTAGCCATAACTCTAAGCCACAACTCTAATCCCAACCTTAAAGTTTAACCCTAATCCCTAAACCCTAATCTTAAACACTAAATTCTAACACTAAGCCCTAATATTTAACCCTAACCCTAACCATAAATCCTAATGCTTACCATAACCGTGAACCCTAAAGCAAAACCCTAACCCTAACCCCAAACCCTTAACTGAACACAGACCCACATCATACCGTAGACTCCGGATATTACAGTTGACTTTACGCTAAAATAGTACCATTGACGTTCTACACGGAGTTTCCCAGTTGGTTGGATTACTCACGGCTACTATGTTCGTATCTCGAGCAGCCCAGCCAAGGTGGGTTATCAGAGAACGTTATCAGCTGTTGGTATAATATGCATATCTACTCACACTATCCAGCATACTGAGATTTATATATGATAATGTTTGCACTTTTGGAAAATATATCCCATCATACTTTGCAACTTCTACATTATAATTACGACGTCTATCTATCTATCTATCTATCTATCTATCTATCTATCTATCTATCTATCTATCTATCTATCTATCTATCTATCTATCTTATCTATATGTCAGTCAGTCTGTCTCTCTATACATAT
>NC_068998.1:42347005-42347453 GCF_001194135.2 Octopus bimaculoides
TATATATATATATGTATGTATGTATGTATGTATGTATGTATGTATGTATTTATGTATGTATGTATGTATGTATGTATGTATGTATGTATACAGACATTCGCACACATATACATATGTACTTATGTATGTATGTGTGTATGCGTGTATATGTGCGTAATGACGCATGCGCAACTATACCTATGTGGCAATTATTTTCAAACTTCCCTTCAATTAACTTGGTCTGTTGCACCGTTGCACACACGCGTTCTTCCAGCTATTATTGCTAACACCAGCACCACCGCAACCAATACCACCAGCACCACCAGCACCACCGACACAACAACAACAACTACTACTACTACTACTATAGCAACAACATCAACAACTACCACTTGTGTGCCATCGAGTATACCACACAGTTTAGTATTTCCAACATCATCACTACCACCACCACCACCACCACCACCAC
>NC_068998.1:42347662-42348175 GCF_001194135.2 Octopus bimaculoides
GAGAGAGAGAGAGAGAGAGAGAGAGAGAGAGAGAGAGAGAGAGAGAGAGAGAGAGAGAGTGTGTGTGTGTGTGAGATATTGTTTGCGTTCTAATATTTACTATTGTATGTGCTTAGGAAATATAGTGGAAATTTTAATATACTTGCGTACGTGTATATATATTATATAATATGTGCGAGTGTGTATTTATTTGTATATTTGCATATATGCATATATTCTTACGATAGGAATGTCTTTCGTGTGTAAGTATGTATAAGCGTATGTGTATACGTGTGCCTTTGCATGTTAGGTTATATAAGAGATATATTTGTACATTTTATCTATATATCTATCTATCTATCTATCTATCTATCTATATTTATATCTAGCTGTCTGTCTGTCTGTATGTATGTATGCGTATGTTTGTGTGTGTGTGTACGTATATAGACTTAAACATACAACCATGGGCGTACATACATATGTGCATGCATGCATATATATATATATATATATATATATATATATATATATATA
>NC_068998.1:42348278-42349644 GCF_001194135.2 Octopus bimaculoides
ATATATATATATATATATATATATATATATATATATGCATACAAACTTACTGAAGTAGAGACGTGCATTCTTACATACATACATACAAACATATATACATTCATAGTTACATGCATACATGCATACATACATGCATACATACATACATACATATACACATTAGTATATATTCTGAATCATGCTATTTACTGAGCATGCGTACACCAGATAATAAACATGATTATATACGATAGAAAATGGCGTCTGTCGTATATATTACGGTCGATAAATTTATTAAAATTTAGTGAAGCCACTTCAGCGCCTTAAATCTCCATAGTTGACTGAATATTTCAATATTAGGGGTATCTATCATGATCGTTCAATGCCTTGTCCAATCAAGTATAAAATCGATTTTTATTTATTTAAATATAGTGTGTGCTGTGGGAAGATGTGGTCAGTATGAGCATCAGACTATGCAAGCCTTACAGAGACAATGGCGCGCCTGTTAACATGTGTTACGAACAGATCAACACTGCTGCGTGTAGAAGATATATCTCTTTTTACTCTTTTACTATTTTACTTGTTTCAGTCATTTGATTGTGGTCATGCTAGAGCACCGCCTTTTAGTCGAGAAAATCGACCCGAGGACTTATTCTTTGGAAACCTAGTACTTATTCTATCGGTCTCTTTTGCCAACGTAAACACACCAGCATCGGTTGTCAAGCGATGTTGCGGTGGGGGTGCACAAACACAGACACACAAACATATACACACTCATACATATATATATATATATATACATATATACGACGGGCTTCTTTCAGTTTTCCGTCTACCAAATCCACTCACAAGGCTTTGGTAAGCCCGAGGCTATAGTAGAAGACACTTGCCCAAGGTGCCACGCAGTGGGACTGAACCCGGAACGATGTGGTTGGTAAGCAAGCTACTTACCACACAGCCACAAATAGATACATATATGTGTGTGTGTAACTGCATATGTGTTTATATAAATGTATATATGTATGCATTTATATAAACATAGATATACAAACATAGATACATACACACACATAGATACATACACACACATAGATACATACACACACATAGATACATACACACACACGCACATATATATAGGGGAGAGTAAGAGACTCGTATATATACGCACACATATAAACATACATATATATAACATACGTATATACAATACTTGAAAAAGCCAAACATGCATACATATATATAAACAAAAACATATATATATTTATATATATATATATATATATATATATATATAAACATACATATATACAATACATAAATATACACACGCACAAAAACACGCACACATACATATACATATATATATATATATATGCATATGCAC
>NC_068998.1:42349881-42354040 GCF_001194135.2 Octopus bimaculoides
ATATATGCTTGTAAATGAGTGTTACTGTATACATATATTTGGATATAATGGGTGTATAGGTACCAGTTGAGTTTCCCGTCAGTGAAATCAACAAACAAACTGAACATTTTACTGTATCGGTCTGAATTTATATATATTGAATATGCTTTATTCTTTTGTGCTTGACTATGATGTTTTACTTTTTTAAATGTTGTTTGCTTAATACATTGTTTGTGGTTGCTGTCGTTTCATTTGTCGATTGATTGGTTTCTTTATTTTCATTGGTTAGCTTCACTATTATATCCGGGTTCTCATTTCTTTTTAGTTCATAATATCTTGGTCATTGTAACGTTACGTCGACGAATATTGTGATTGCTCTGGTTCTACTTATCGATTTCATAATAATATCCTGATTACTAATATTTTTTTCCCTCTTTATCGACCATCTTTGGCCGTATTAGTAGCTGTTTTCTTCCTACCTGTTGAATACGTTAGAATATACTAAAATTTTCATTGTCTACTTCATTGTATGTCAAATGTATGTTTTGTTTCTGATGTCACTAGAAATATTTTTCATATACTATGTGTCGCTAACTCGCCATTAGTTTCTGTAGCACAATTTGTTGTTGAAGTTTTTGTAGTTTATTTACTTTTGTCTTTCCGTGTCACCGTTATTTCTGCTACTGTTGAGCAACCTACTTTCACTTTAGACACGCTTTAAATGATTTATGCAAAATATAGTGTGTTCTATTAATACTTAGGCTATAGTAGAAGACAATTGCCCAGGGAACCACGAAGTGAGACTGAACCCGGAACTATGTGGTGTGGAAGCAAGGTTCTAACCACACAGCTACGCCATAAACTATTAACAAATTATAAAGAATAACAACTATGTATAGTCACGTGACATTGTGATTAGAGCGTTGCGTTTTCGAACGCAGGATCACTGATTTGATTCCCGTATCGGACGACAGGTAGCATTCTTAAAAAAAAAAAAAAGAAGAAAAAGCATACTTCGGTTCACGTTGCTCCGGTCCACTCATTGTTGTAAATGAGCAACCCTACGAAGGACAGGCGTCACGTTCAGATCTCGGTCACTTACACGGCATGGAAACCGAGCAACTGGACTTCTGAACCCTAGAACTTGAAACAGAACTGTCTATAAGTCATTATATATTACGGGAATTAACCGGGAATTAACCAGCTCCTGTATTGATAACTAATTATCTGAAAAAGAGTTTACCATAATTTTCCCTTTGCCAGCATTTCACCCAGATCGCTACTAATATTTCCGAATAGGGATTCATCTTAAGTAGCCTGATAAAGCACATAAACATCGCCTCTCGATCTATTTTTGTCGTTTCAATCGACGTTTGTGATTAATTTTCGCTGTCCATCATCTTAATGACTTGTAAACCATATTATGTTTCATCCATTAATAAACCAATACAGCTGCCGTTCAACAATAGCATTCTAACACCTACTTACATAATGTCTTCAATAGAACCAACGTTGTTCTCTCTGGATAGAATTCTTGTTACACTTGTTTTACTAGCGTTTTCAATACAACCTTACACACCGCCCCCCATCTCTCTCCCTTTGTGTGTGTGTGTGTGTATATATATATATATATATATATATGAATAATTGGGTGGAATATATGTTTATACACATGTGCGAATAGAAATATATATATACATATATACACATACATACATACATACATATATATATATACAGACACACACACACACACATATATATATATATATATATATATATATATATATATATATATATATATATGCACAAACATCCACACATACACAGCAACATACATATATACAACATATATGTATATACGCCAAAGAACTAACCAATATCTATCTATCTATCTCTCTGTCTATATCTCTCTCTATCTATCTATCTATCCATTTATCTATCTATCTATCATATATAAACGTGTATAATGATATCTATAGAACTCTCGAAACCCTTCCCTCAGTTCACCCTCTCTCTTCCCTCTCTCTCTCTCTCTCTCTTCCCTCTCTCTCTCTCTCTCTATATATATATATATATATATACACACACACACACACACACACACACGCACACATACACACGCATATACATGTTTAGGGAGAGAGAGAGAGATTTCGATAGATATTTGTATTTACGTACATATGTGTGTGTTTGTACGTTTATCTCTCTACCTACCTACTCATCTACCTGTCTTATTACCTGCACACCTTCCAACCTATCCATCTACACTCTACCTACGTCAATCAACTAATTAACTACGATCAGAGTTTACTGTATTGATAAGCTTGAAGAGCTTTTAAGCTTTTCCCCTCTTCTCTCTCTCCCATCTCTCTTCTTTCTTTCTGTCTCTTCCTCTCTCTCTCTCGTACACACAGCGGTGAACCAGTATGGTAGGATGGTGAGCTGACAGGGATCAGGTTAGGTCTTTAAAAGTTGTTTTGTTCTGTGTAAATACAAGACGAATTGTGAGGTAAACGATAATATTAATAATACATAAGCAACAAGAATAACCATGACAACCTTATCAACAACACCAATATCAATAATAATAATAATAACAACAACAATAATGGGGTATATAAGCCTTCGACAGAAAAGTAAAAACAGCAGGATTTCCCATCCGCGTGGGACACGAACCCACACCTCTCTTCATAACGACTAAGTGTTTTACCATTACACCAGCGATTTAGCCTCTCCGTTTCTGTTAGATTTAAGACCTATATTAGTTCGTTGTTGTAATGGTAACATACTTGTCACGTTAACAGAGGAATGTGGATTCGAGTCTTACGCGGATGCGAAAGCCTACTTTATTTTCTATCGAGGGCTTATATGCTCCCTTATTAGACCATTTCCCTTAGACAGTGCACGGTGATCGCTATAAACTCAATGCTTATATAAATACTATTCATATATGTATGTGTATATACATTTGCCAACAACTCTTCTATACTCCAGAACAGACTTATTAATGACGCAGTGTACCAGTGTACATATTACCAGAGGATCAGAATAGATGATGGAACAAATGTTCTATAACTAATGTTTCTAACGTAGAAGTAAGGTCAGAAATTATAGGCAACTCTATATTATATATGTATCAACCCTAAGAAGTGGAAAGGCAACAACGAACTCGTTGGGCTTTGAAATTCACAACGTAATGTACTTGTCTAAAATCCACAACATCTTTTCTCTGGTTTTCTGGCGATTCTGATACATTTCAAACTGCCAAACATTTTCTATGAAATTTCTAAAAAAATATTGGTGGAAAAAAATTCATGCATCGAGATACACATATACATACATACACATGTACACGCGTACGTACGTAAGTGTGTGTGTGTGTGTGTGTGTGTATGTGTGTGTGTGTTGTACCAGGTTACCATTTTATGCTTGTATTGGTTTTACAACAGTGTTTTCTTGAAGTGAAAGACTATATATATATATATATATAGTTAAGAATTTAAGGAATGGAGAAAACGCATGTTATAATTGCATACGTTATTCCTACATATGTTTCAAAGGATTACAACCTGTGTGATCCATAGGGATCTTTGATATTAAAATTGTAACCTTCTCATCAGGGAAAGCATATATATATATATTAGATATAGATACAGATATATATTGATAGATAGATAGATAAATATACATATGGATGCATGTACATACATATATATATATATGTATGTATGTATATATAACTACATAAATTGTCGTAATTAGGCGACACCAAGAACTTTTGTGTATCAGTGTTTTCATCCATCCCTGCATATATGTGAGTGAGCGTTTGCCTGTGTATATATGTATATGCATTCATCTTATATATATATATATATATATATATATATATATATATATATATGCATACACACGTATATAGAAAATATATAATATATATATATCACACAAGTATGTATTAGGTATTTATATATGCATTATATAAATAGACTCACATACACAATCGGGCATGTTTATGCTGTCATATCGATCTAAATTAGCGGCTTCCCGTGTTCAATAATATCATTCACTATACTGTGACATAATTACCGTACACTCGGTAACACTGTGTGTGGGAGTCCGCCTCGTCCCCACCTTCGCCCCTTTCCACGTGTGTGTGTGTGTGTGTGTGTGTGTGTGT
>NC_068998.1:42354158-42354608 GCF_001194135.2 Octopus bimaculoides
ATATATATATATATATATATATATATATATACATTCACACACACACACACGGACACACACGCAATACGTGTGCGTATGAAATCTGTGTATTTCTGTTTATTTGAGAAGGATGACAATGATCTGTCTTCCTGCTTCCTGCTTAATTATAGTTAATACATATTCGTATGACTTATTTATATATGATTTCCTGTCATAAATAGATGCTTCTCCATCATGTGTACGTTGTCTTTATTTTTATTACTTCGATCAGTGTGTGCTTTCTATAGCCAACCGTTGTTTAGTTGGATTACGTCTCGCATGATTAGAATTACGTCTCCCATGATTGGATTCAAGATATTTGATCTGGTCTGAGCAATAATCCGTCTGTATATATTCTACGCCTTTTAACGTATTCTTGCACATTATGTGTATCTGTATATGTATGCATGTGTATATATATATATATATATA
>NC_068998.1:42357102-42359371 GCF_001194135.2 Octopus bimaculoides
TTAACGTGCAAGTTGGCTGAGCACTCCACAGACACGTGTACCCTTAACGTAGTTCTCGGGGATATTCAGCGTGACACAGTGTGACAAGGCTGACCCTTTGAATTACAGGCACAACAGAAACAGGGTGAAAGAGTGAGAGAAAGTTGTGGTGAAAGAGTACAGCAGGGTTCACCACCATCCTCTGACGGAGCCTCGTGGAGCTGTAGGTGTTTTCGCTCAATAAACACTCACAACGCCTGGTCTGGGAATCGAAACCGCGATCCTATGACCGCGAGTCCGCTGCCCTAACCGGTGGGCCATTGTGCCTCCACGCTACCCCATGTATTAAATCGTTAAATGAAATATAAGTATGAGTGCAGAATTAATTGTAGATGTCTGGTAGTTGATCGCAATACAATTGTTTTGTATGTGGTCCTTCATTCATACATTAGTAAAGTTTGCAGGGAAGATATCTGGAGGACAGGAATTTAAAAGGTCACGATTTCGGATAGAGGTCTAATTGTTTTCGATACGCATTTTCTTTGGCCCTTCTAGTTTTAAAAAAGAAAAACATTTCATCCAATCCAGGATGTTTCATATGCTCAGATATTTCCCTGTTTAATTATTCAAGAATCAATATAAAGATTCATTATCTGTTGTTCCGTTATGAAGAAACGCCGTTGAGCTCTTTTGATTATTTCACCCAACATCTTAATTAAGTTGTCAAAATTAAGCCTTTCAGCTACATCTGCTTCCTCATTATCGTTATCTCCGTCATCGCCTCCATCGTGTTTGTCAGAATTCTCCACAATATCTATAATTTCAGAGTGAGAATTGCAGCGCACAACAGGTGTTTCTTCATTACCATTCTTCCACTTTGTCAGATCCCCACCATTAATCCTACATCCTATAAATCATTGGCACCAAATCCCCTCACACATTTGACATATCCAAGTCACTCCCTAAATTCTCTCTCTCTCTCTCCTTTCATGAATGAAATCCTGCAAAATCCTTGTCAATATTTTCATCAAGCGTATTCTCGGGTCACAACGCCCACCATTAATTAATGTTGATGGGCTAACATTATTACAGACACAAGCAACAGACCAACAGGATTTCTACCGAGGAGATCCTCAGTCATTAAAATGTATCCACCATTAATTTGCAGAAAACACTAACTTAAAATTATCATTAGAGAATAATTGGATATGCATAAATCTTTGTTTGGGGCGTGGCTATTAACTCCAACCCGTCGTTCCCTTTTGTTTACGTATGTGTGTTCTTCAATAAATGTTTATACGTCATGTATACGTCATATATACGTCATTATAGACTTACAAGCATTTACTACATCTATGTTGTATATAAACGCGTTATTCTTACTTTTTTATTCTTGCGAGTGGATTTAGTAGATGGAAACTGAAAGAAGCTCGTCGTATATATGTATATATTTATGTGTGTGTATCTTTGAGGCTGCGTTTGTCCCTCATCAGCGCTTTACAACCGGTGTTGGTTTGTTTACGTCCCCGTAACTAAGCGGTTCAGCCAAAGAGACAGATAGAAAAAGTATTAGACTGTTTAAAAAAAAAAAGTCCTGGGGTCGATTTTGTCATTCGTTCTAACGTGTTTGCCAATATTAACTACCTTTTCATTTGCATCCTGCAGAAGAGATCGATAAATTAGCGAAGGTCGATATAATCACATGTAACCTTGAAGATGGAGTCCCGAACAAGCCTAACAGTTCAACGACAGAAACCTGACCTGTTTTGAAGTTCCATTTAGGAAAGAAAGGAAACAGAGAGAGAAAAAGAAACACTGAAACTGAAACAAATTCGTGAATCAAGATGTGTGTGTGTATCTTGCACTAAATCACCTTTGTTTTTGCTTTCTTTGGTTTCGTTAGTGTGTATTATCCACGTGAATTTGGTTACCTTGCATGTTTCAGTGTAGTCATTGAATATATGTTATCGTAATTATAACACACTGTGCATCTGTGTCTTTTATATAAACATATATATATATATGTCCTGGGGCCGATTTTCTCGACTAAAGGCGGTGCTCCAGCATGGCCGCAGTCAAATGACTGAAACAAGTAAAAGAGTAAAAGATATATATATATATATGTCATTATTATGATTGACCGTTGACTGAACACTATTCAATTTTTTTTCTTCATGTTTTTCTCCTTGTCTCCGTATTCTTTCTGTTGAAGAGCGTAGCTCGAAACGTCAAAGACTTTCCGTATTCCCGAGCGTCATACTAATACATCCTTTTGTTATTTACACCACCT
>NC_068998.1:42360283-42363558 GCF_001194135.2 Octopus bimaculoides
ACGTCTATGTAGAGTAAATGTAATCTAAGGGACAGTGGTCGTAGACAGAATTTCGCCTTTATTGTAATAGAAATAGCAAGAAAATATTATCAAACATTTTAATAGCAAAGACTTGTGCTCTTTTTAAACACTTACCGAGCTTATAACCCTTCTCTCTACATATATCTGTGGACTATTTTTTGAGTAACCATTATTTCTTGTTCATGAGACGGTGATTGGCAGAATTGTTAGTACGTCGGCGACATTTCGCCCACCTTTGTAATCTGAGTTCAAATTCCACCAAAGTCAATGGTTCCTTTGATCCTTTTGTTGTTGATTTAGTGCCAGTCAAGCTTTTTGGTTAATATCATCAACTACACACTCCACCAATTTTCAAACCTTGTTCCTAAAGTAGAAAGGAATATTTCATGTACGATTTTAAATCACCTATCCTTACGTTGTTTACAATGAAATATTCTATTTGAATATACCGAGAATGAAGTATCGTTTCTGGTTGGAACCTCCAGGTTTCCTGTCCTGAAATTGCCTGGCTAAGAGTTCATACGGTTGCAGGAACAATACCGGACACCTTGCAACTATGTTATGGTACCAACCAGCATGTTACAGAGGGTGTTTAAGAACTCAAAGGTGCATAAAACGGCAGACCCACACAACTGTGTCCCCTACTTTGTTTCCTGAAGAACTCCAGAAAAATTGGGTATATTTTTATGAAATTTTCTACAAACACCTCTCAGATGTTGTAGATTACGATTATATCTGAATATAATATGAAAACGAAAAATTCAAGGAAGTCCACACATATATACTGACACACATGGAACTTGAAATTTTGAAAAAGAATCCGAATGTGTGTCAGAATATATATGTGCACGACCTCTTTTTGTCACATTAAATTCTGATATAGTCGTAGTGTACGCTATCTGAGAGATATTTGTGGAATATTTTCTTGAAAGATATCCAATTTTTTCCTGAAAGTTGTGAGGAAACAATTGTGTGGAGGGCACAGCTATGAGGGTTTGCTCAAAATATCCCCACAAACACCAAAAACAAGGTGAAGATGACTCTGACTTCACTCTAGTCTTCAGGTGTCCGGGTACGTCCCCTGACGCACACATTCCCTAGCCTCTAATCACCGCGAAAGGTTGAAAGAGACTGAATATTATTTGAAAAGGAGGCTTTGAAGGAAACGTTTGCGATATTGTGACGTCATAATGACAATATGAAGAAATATAGAAACCTCTGGCCTCGACGTGCAATTCTTGAATGAATTTCGTACGTAGACGCTACACGCGCACACACACAATAGCACACATACATGGACAAAAACAAATATTTACATATATAGTGTATGCATTTACATCAATGTGTGTGCATGTGTGTGTGTGTGAGTGTGTGTGTGTGTGTGTGTGTGTGTGTATGTGTGTTTGTGTTAGTGTCTACCTATCTGTCTATCAACATATACAACATAATGTTTAGTAACATTATGTTGTATGTCTTCATGTTCTGAGTTCAAATTCCACCGAGGGTGACTTTGCTTTCCATCCTTTGTGGTTCGATGAAATATGTACCAGTTGAGCACTGGGATCTATATACTGGACTTACCCCTCCCCCCCCATATTACTGGCCTTGCGCCAAAATTTGAAACCGATATATACAGACCTGGAGGCAACGAGCTGGCCGGATGACTAGCATGCCGGATGACTAGCATGCCGGATGACTAGCATGCCGGATGACTAGCATGCCGGATGACTAGCATGCCGGATGACTAGCATGCCGGGCATTTCTTTCGTCTTTACTTTCTGATTTCAAAAGCCGCCGGGGTCGGCTTTGTCTCTCATCCTTTCAGGGGCACTTAAATAAGTACCAGTTGAACACTGGAGTCGATGTAATCGTGTTTCCCCACCCACCGAAAACGCTGGCCTTGTGCCGACATTTAAAACCAATATATACAGGTATACGTGTTTATGTGTGTGGATTATTTGTGTATGTAAATCTCCGCTCGTCTTCTTCTCTCACTTAATTCCTGGAAGGGTTATGGAGGAAGAGTCCTCGATCCCGTCTTCCTTCGGGTCCCGTCACAATCCACCGTCTCCAATTGATTCAGCTGGAACCCGAAAGAGAGACCAACCGTTCTCATTGATGTTATCCTAACAACTTGCTTACGGTCTACCCCTGGGTTTCCTGTCAGTTGTTTTTGTCCCTAAAATATGTCCATCGCTTCATTCCTGAGGCATTGCTACCACATTTCTGTAGTATCGGAGCTGTGATCTCCCAATTTGGAGAAGAAGAGGCCCTACCAGAAACATCTCTCTGATATCCAGGTAACGCGCTCAATAGAGTAATGTTCTCCAAAGACTCTTCTTAAGAACCCCATTTCGGCCGTTTGTATTTTCGATCGTATTCATCCGATTATTACCCAAAAGGACCAGAACTGTCCCCGCTTATTCTACTTCTTCTATATACTTGAAGCTACGAAAATGGAAATCTTTCATTGCCCTTAATGTGTATTACACTAAGCACCACACAAATGTTCACCGTTTTTTATTATAAGAGGTTTTCACTTATTCGTTATCAAGAAAGATAATGACAATAATTCATTGGAAGAGACTGAATATTATTTGAAATAAAGGCCTTGGACACAAGGCTAGAAAATTGAGAGAGAAGGTGAATAGACGAGGTCGACCCAGGTACTCAACTGGTACTTATTTAATCGACTGAACGAAAAAAAAAAATAATAATAATATATGACAAAGTCAACCAATGCGAAATTTGAACTCAGTAAGTATGTCATGCTGGTACACAAAGCGCCTCGCGTGCTAACGATTCTGCCGGCTCGCTGCTTTAATATACCGAACGAATATCAACAACTCAGCAGTAGGTCCTGTCTGTTTTCCAGTAATTCTCTTAAAACTACACGAGAAAAGACCTTATTAGTTCTACTCCACAAGGAGTCTGTATTCCGTTTTGTCTAAAGAGAAATGTTGTTTATTAGGTTGGCGTATTAACTTCTTTGGTTATTTGAGTTATAACACAAACACAAATACACACAGCCACGTTTAGTCTCGTTTTCATCTCTCTCTCTCTCTCACCCTTCTCTTCCTCTCCCTCGCCTCTTTTTATCACTAAGTGTGAGGATGCTTGTACGTGTGTGTGTGTGTACGTGTGTGTGTGTATACAAATAACATGAGTTTTTGTGTTCATGCTTGTACACATATGTATATATGTATGAGTGTGTGTGTATACACACATATATATGTATATATATATATATATAT
>NC_068998.1:42366323-42368701 GCF_001194135.2 Octopus bimaculoides
CTCCTTGTTTTCTCCGTGTTTTTCTCCTTGTTTTCTCCGTATTCTTTCTGTTGAAGAGCGTAGCTCGAAACGTTAAAGACTTTCTGTATTCCCGAGCGTCAAACTAATACATCCTTTTGTTGTTTACACCACCTGTCCTCGTCTGTTGTTGTTTTCTTTTCGTACATTCTCCCATATATATATATGATTACATATAGTATATATATATATCAAAGTTTTCTTTCTGGATGAGTTATCCTTACCACGTCTAAGGAACCCCTTCTTTGACCAATTTCCAGCAAGAAGGCTGCTCTTGCCCTGCAAAGGTAAGCTAAAAACTAAAGTCTGAAGCGATGCAATATTCCCTTTTCTTTCTGGGAACACCAAGTATCGTAACGCAAGACCTGGCGCTAGTCCTGCTTCCCCTCAATCCAAAGATTTGAGCAAAGTCGACATGAACATCGGGACCAACTTCGTGAAAGCATGAAAGCACACTGGCAAACCGTCGGTCGTCTAAATGAAAACCTTTCTTGTCATTGTAGCTTTGTTGTACGGAGCAAAGAAACCACGTAGTAAATGATCCACAAGCACTCGAGCAAACTGAGTCCTCAACTCGTCCCACTTGCCAAAAGATTTGCAAGGCAGCAGCAGACCCTTTTGTAGTTAACAAGATCCGAGAAAATATTAAAAAGCAGCTTTTCCTTGGATATAGACTGTTTTAACGGGGTACGAATTTCGAAGAATGCTGCCGTTGCATGGTATTTATCATGGAATTTGTTTGTGTTTCAAAATTGAATGCTTGAAAATATTTCATTTCTGAGGAATAGGAATCACTAGAAATAACAAGCTGTGTTAAATTTATTTGTCGTAGTTATTGTTATGTTGAATACTCCTTACGAATCAATGATTAAAACTGTTTCAAATAAACGCTGACCTTGTATCGAAATCAAAATTTATAGCATAAAATGGAATTTTAATATACGCACATGAAATACTGGTGTGCATACATATTTTTAACGTAGAACGCTAGTGGCGGTAATATTTGTCAGAGGAATTTTTCAAATGGACCTTTTTCAAATGAACCTTTCTCAAATAGATCTTTTTCAAAAGGGCTTCATTCAGAATGTCAGTGGACAGCCAGACAAAGTATTTCGGCTTGATCTGGTCTCTTTGATGACGAATACTCCCGGCTTCCTTCGCCAACCGTTTATTTTCTTTGCTTTTTACTCTGATAAAGAGATGGTTAAACAAAACCTTTACTGATTCGTGTGAAATCTATCCCAGATAGAATTAGATTAATAGAATTAAACTAGTATTCGTTCTTAAAATAGCATAGCATTAGATTTAAATACCGGTGTGTGTAGCATATATGTGCATACAAGCGTGGAACGGCCCTAGCTGTCAATTCTTAGTAAATGCCGAGTTCTTACGTTGACTGAATCAATTTTAAATGTAAACGTTGATTGAAAATACTGCGTTGAATGAAAATACTGCTTCGTTCTCTAATAAATGCCTCTTCGAGAAATGAATTTCAGCGATGATTCAAATAAAGACCAAATCGATGAACCGTCTTTATAGGACGGACTAACCGATGGGAGGTGTACCATCACTTCTCTGGTCACAATTAGACAATTTGATAAAATCCATTGCAAAAGCGGTCAGATCTATAAATCTTCTGATACGTCTCAATTGAGTTAATATGAGATTGCTTATTCTATTCTAAAGGATTCCTATATAAACCTTTAGGAAACGGCGCAGTTTTGTTTTTTAAATGAAAGCTTACTTTAGCCGTCACTCACAAGCAATTATGACTTAATAATTTGAACTACGCTTTCCTTAATTGTTTTAGGTACTTATGTAATCATAGGCAGGCTGATCCTCCCCTTGCACTGCCACTCTCAGCAGCATAACGTGGATATGACAGCTAGAGGGAGAGCTGCAGCAGTACTCACTTGGTACTCATTTACGGCTGAGTGCCCTGAGGCAAAGTGAAATGAGGTATCTTGCTGAATGATATCATGCATCTCCCAGTTCAGTTATCGAACTCACGACCCAAAGGTCGTGAGTGAAACACCTTATACACGTAGCCATGACAAAAAAAGATGTGTATATCTACATTCTTTTTATTATCAATTCTAAGGGCAAGGCAGCGAGCTGATAGAACCGTTAGCTCGCCGTGTGAATATCGATATATATGTATATGTATACGTGTATGTTAATGTATATATACATATATATAGATATATGTATATATATAGGTATCTATCTATCTATCTATCTATCTATCTATCTATCTATCTATCTATCTATATAAATATAGGTATAGGCATAAATATATATGTATAAATATGTATATATATACACATATACACGGATATATATATATATATATATATATA
>NC_068998.1:42369757-42370564 GCF_001194135.2 Octopus bimaculoides
CTATAAAAGTCATTAACCGAATTCCGTCAGTCGGGTACCGATCGATACATCGAAGGAATGGTTTTGGGTAGATTGTGAGAGGAATGTGAAATATTGGATAAGGCTAAGTGTTGTTGTCTTTTGGTGCGCTGGAGTCGGGTACACTGCTAAAGAGATAGGGAAGGATATGGACCTATAGTGTGTGAGTGTGTGTGTGTGTGTGTATGTGTGCGTGTGTGTGTTTGCATGTATATAAATGTGCATGCGTAAAACGTATCAGGTGCATGTAAAGTGTGTGAATAGGTGTAAGGCATGTAATGTGCGCGTACGGTATATTATGTGCAAGATGTGAGATGTATGCGTGAAGGTTGTTTCAGATTTGGGTTGTGTCAGCTGTGCTGGCCTGTTTGTGTTTATGTGCTTATGTGTGTGTGTGTGTGTATTTGTGTGTGTGCGTATATGTGTGATGTGCACGCAAGACGTGTGTGGTACGTGCAGAATGATGTGGCATTTGAACGTAAGATGTGTATGTATATATATATATATATATATGTGCATGAGTGTGTTTGCTGAGCATGCGTAAGATGCCTGAAGTGTATGCTTGGCGTATATATCTATATACGTGTGTGTGTGTGTGTGTGTGTTTGTGTGAGTGTGTATGAATTTGCGTGTATATGCGTGTGTGGTGCTTGTACATGTGTAAGCATTTGTGTATGCGAAGACCTATAGGTGTGTATGTATGTGTGTATGCATGTATACATGTAGGTACGTATGTATGTATGCATGTTTGTAGGAATCTATGTATCTATCAATGAATGTATGTTTGTA
>NC_068998.1:42372408-42377470 GCF_001194135.2 Octopus bimaculoides
ATATGGTTATGCCTGTTCAAAGGGTGTAATTTAATGTGAGATTAATATAGCAATGAATGCTGATTGCTGAACGAAGGAACGGGTGGGAGTAAGTAAAGGTAGGGGAGAAGTTATCGATCTCGGATAGAGATGAAAAAAAAAAAGAAAAAGAAGACTAGAAATATTAATCAATAACTTATGCTGGATTTGATCCTACTTCATGCGTGTGTTGAGTGTGAGGCTGGAAATAGGCGTCTTTAATAAGAACAAAGATCTATCACTCTGACTCTCACCTCTTCCCTTCCCCCCTCTCTGTTTCTCTATTAGAGTAATCTATTTATATTTCATGACCCTCCCTATACCTCACCTTCCTCTATGTACTATGCGTTGCTTTTGTTGTTGTTGTGATTGTTGTTGTTGTTCTAACGTCCTTATGAACAAACACATTCTTTGATACGACCATCCCATCGATTGCTTTTACATTATTCACAATGTCTTTTCACTTTTCATATGATTTGGTTAGTATTTCTAGCGGGTCATACGACCACGTTGATTTCCCGCGCAGTTTAGTTCTTCATGTATGCTTTTATTCTTTTATATGTTTCAGCCTTGAGGCTGCGGCCTTGCTGGGACACAACGGAACCCTAACACGTATCCCTAGATCCAGCCTTAGCTGTGATCTTGAAACCTAACCTAAATGAAATAAAGGGAGTATATCTGAACTGAACAGTAACAATCTCAGAATCATTATGGGGATGGAAACTAATCAAAATTTATAATATTAATCTTTTAGAATTTAAACAAACCAGATCCGGCATCTCACACCTACCACACAATATCGTTCGAAACATAGACGAACACATCACCGAAATCTTAAAGCTACGAGACAATGCATGAAAACTTCAAAACATCGTGAATAAATAATCTTTACATTTGAGAGAAATTTAAATGCGAAATGGTTAAGTTTAAAGATAGGCATTGAAGTGAGACAATTAGAACTGTAATACCCGTGAAAGCTGTTAAGAATAGATGAAACTAATAAATTTAGATATTGAGATGAAAGTGTTGGAACTAGAATAGCTGTATAAATTGTTAAGAAGAGATGAAACTGATAATATATTGTGTGCAACAATGAAGAATACAATAAGAAAATGTACCTGAGAAAAGCTAAATTGGTATTAGAAGAATAATCATATACTAGAAATAAGGTACAAATATAAGACGTATATGATATCTTTTATCTTTTATCATTTCTTGTTTCAATCATTTGACTGTGACCATGATGGGGCATAACCTTGAAGAATGTTCAGTTGAATGTGTCGTCCCCCCGATATTATTTATATAAGCATGGTACTTATTCTATAAGTTAATTTTGCCGAACCGCTATGTTACGAGGACTTAAGCATACCAGTACCAGTACCAGTTGTTAAGCGGTGGTGAGGAAGAATCACAGACACAAAGACAGACAGACAGACAGACACACACACACAGAGGTATGCACATATATATATGTAGAACGGGCTTCTTTCAGTTTCTGTCTACCAAATCTACTCACAAGGCTTTGGTCGGCCCGAGGCTATAGTAGAAGACACCTGCCCAAGGCGCGACGCAGTGGGACTGAACCCGAAACCATGCGGTTGGGATGCAAGCTCCTTGTCACACAGTCACGCCATATCTCTGTCTGTCTGTCTGTTTGTCTGTCTGTCTCTATCTCTGTATGTATGTCTGTCTGTCTCTCTCTATATATATACATACATACATATACACACACACATATATATATATATATATATATATATATATATATATACATACATACATACATATGCACATGCATATACACACATATATATACGCATACGTGCGCAGACACATATACATATAAAATATAATGATATTATTTACAACGATATGAATGGCTTAGCATGTGTAAAAAACCGTAAAGGTAAATATAATTATTCATTAATAATGAAGGGTTTGATTGCTCGTCACCGCTCAACTCATGGACACAAGCAACGATTTCTTTACCGAATCGTTACTGGCAACGAAAATGGTGTCTGTACATCAGTATGAAGCAGCGTAAGGAATGGCTTAGCCCCGGTAAGCAAGCAACACCGCGCATGAAACAGTATCTTCATCCGCTTAAAACGATGTTGTGCGTATGGTGGGACTGGGGAGGGATTATCCATTACGAATTGTTTGGAAGGAACCAAACGGTCAACGCGGAACTCTATGTTCAACAGATGGAACGACTCAATACGGCTATTGAAGAGAAAAGACCTAATCGGTAGCATGGTGTTTTTATGCTGTATGACAACGCCCTCCCTCATATCGCCAATATGACCAAGGAGGCCATTCAAACGCATGGCTGGGAAGTGCTGCCACACCCGCCGTACTCTCCTGATTTGGCACCAACGGATTTCCACCTCTTTCGATCTCTTTCAAATACAATGCGCGGAGTTTCGTTCAATACTGATGCAGAATTGAAAGCTTGGTTGGATTAAGTTTTCGAGTCGAAATCAGGTGATTTCTACCAACGAGGTTTTGAAAATCTTGTTGAACGTTGGGAAGAAGTTATAAACAACAAGGGTGAATACATTATTGATTAATTAGTTATTTTTTATTAAACCTTTTAAAAATCTAAACTTTAAAAAAACGGTGGTAACTTAGTTGCCAACCTAATATTAATCACCACAATTGTTTCGACCCATCTAACATCGATTCCTCGCGAGTGGGATATTTAACACCCGGTTCAAGAGCATCGGAGGGTGCAGATATATCTATTTATAGCTCGAAGGGACACATCTGCACCGTCGGATGCTCCTGAACCATATGTTAAATATTCCATCCGTGAGGGATCGATGCTAGATGGGTCGAAATAATTGTAGTATTTAATAAATGTTCTCGTATCTTCCATCTTCCGTCTCCCATTAACTGAATGCACACACGCGGGCTCACGGGGGGATACTTTCACAAAGTTCTCGTCAACCAAACTCACGAATTATTGGTTGGTTAGAGGTTTTATGAGAAGACATTTGCCGAAGGTTCCACACACTGCAACTGAACTCGAAAGCCTGAGATTTCAAAGTGAGCGTCTTAACCACATACCTATATCTATGATTATAAATATATACGATTATAGTTTAGAATATCCCAGCCATTCCTATTATAGATTTTATCTTCGATGAATTAAACTGGATGTTAAATGAATTGTGTAGGATTGAATAAGGATAATGGTAAAAGGAGAATTAATATTCTTCATAAAGAACCCGTCGTCCTAAATCTGATTTAGTTAGAGTTAACACAAAGTCGGGTATGATATAAGCAGCGACCTATTACAATGGGTAGAGAAAAATATTAGAAGTCAAAGAAAGACGGACTGATTAGTTTCATAAAGCGAGTTGGAAAGAAATCTTTATGTATGAGGTAACATTGGTAAAATATCAACTAGAAGCTACATAAAATAAAAATGGTTTTGTGATAAGGACAAAACAATGGAAACGGTAAAAACATCAAGAGAACAGAAGTTTAAAATCAAAGTAGAAGTGAAAAAACGAAAAAAAAAAAAAAAAGGAAGGTATAAATACAAAAGCGAAAGTGGAAGAGAAGCCATCAAGGTTTGGATCAAAGGTGGAAACACAAGGTTTGATATTATCAACCGAACATCAATGGCTAAATACATCTCCCCGCCAAGAAAAAACAGAAAACGCAAGAGAATATATTAAAACAAGAGATTAACGCCAATTACAGATTATAGATAAAAAAAAAAATGATAATCAAACACACGATTTTCTAGCTATCCATCCTTCAAAGAAACAATATATTCATAGACATGAGTGGGTCGGTAGATATATCCATAGGGAAATATACTGATGTATCTGTATGACAAGCGAAGATAAGTAGTAGAATCACGCACCAATCTCGCTATGTGATAATAACATGGTTGTTTTAATCTGGGATATGCCTGTCTAAACTGACAAGAAAATCAAAACGAACCGTCTAAATATCATATTCAAAGATGGAAATGAAGAGCTAAGCCACTCTGATATACATCGATGTATCTCTTCAAACTAAGCCATCTCTCAGAAGATTGTTGAAAAGCTATCAAAGTAGGACATCGAAGTGGGAATAAGTAAGTAGGGGAATATGAATGGCATCAATGGTAACTGGTGCATAATGAATGGTAAGAAAAAAAACAAAAACAAAATATGAATAGGAACAATAAAAGAAACAAAATATTTCATGGCTTAAAACAAATGTAATATAGAAAAATAATAAAAACAAAATATCGCCGTAACAGGGAGTGGCACATTTTTTAAGCACAGTACTTTTAATTTAGTAACGTACACACACACACACACACACACACACACACACACACACACACACACACACACACACACACACACACAAAGACAACACATATTCTGAAAATTATATAATTTAGAAACACAACGCATATACTTACATACATACATACATACACATACAACGCATATGCTATACACGCATATTATTCAGCATACACACGCGCGCAAACACAAACACACACACGTACACGTACACATGCGCGCGCATGCAACGCACAGTCGAAGCAACGGTCTGGTTTAATAACGCAATTCATACAAAACATATATACAACGTAACCATCTCATTAGTACATCCAAGCATTGAATATAATGAGTTCATTACCGTATTCAAATGTTTTGAGCCCTTCTGGCCAATAACAGAAGTCATCATCATCATCATCATCACGCCAATAGTGCAAAAGACTGCTGCTGCTACTACTACTACTACTACTACTAATACTACTACTACTACTACTACTACTACTACTGCTGCTGCTGCAGCTGCTGTCGTTATAAGGTCGGCGAGCTAGCAGAGTCGTTAGCACGCCAGGTAAAATGTTTAGCGGCGTGTCGTTCGTCCTTACGTTCTGAGTTCAAATTCCGTCAAAGTCGATTTTGCCTTTCATCCTTTCGGGGTCGATACATTAAACACTAGCGAAGCAACGGGATCGATGTAATCGACTATCTCCCTCTCGCAAAATCTCATGCCTTGTGCCTATAGTAGAAAGGATTAT
>NC_068998.1:42379747-42383097 GCF_001194135.2 Octopus bimaculoides
ATATATATACACACACATATATATATATGACGGGTTTATATATCCACGTCGGACCCTTTTCAATTATCTTTTACCAGATGCATTCAGAAGCCTTTATTCACCCCAAGGTAATAGCACGGTGGTAGAGGACATTTACCCAGTTTGCAATGAGGTGGGACTGAACCCACAACCTATAAGTTTGGGCAGGAAACGCCTTCTCTAACAACACGAACGCCTATTCTTACCACATAGCAGCGCCTCTACCTATGCCGCTGTCTCCTACTATAAATAACACTTATTACACAACCATTTTCCCCATTCAGTAACACAACTTACACAACACATATGTTACACCAAGACCAAAGATTCTGTATCTTTTGTGTGTGTGTGTGTGTATGTGTGTGTGTGTGTGTGTATGTGTGTGTGTATGTGTGTGTGAGTGTATTTGAAGGCCACATTAAATATATTGGAACTTGAAAAGTCACATTAAAGGAAATTCTATTAAATATAGGGAAAACGTAATTATATTTTATTGTGAAAATGTAATTATCAATATCGCTTTAATAAATACAAATGAAATTTGACCTTTCGATGTCCTACAGATATGTGTGTATTTATGTATATGAGTGTTTGTGTATGTGTGTGTATTCCGCTGTGTCTATGTATGTGTGTGTGTGTGTGTTTATGTTTGTGTGTGTGTTCGTGAGTGTGTGTGATTAAAAGGTCAGTTTACTTATTTATATTAATGTAATGTTATATAATATTTATGGGTATTGTATTTCGTATATATATATATATATATATATATATATATATATATATATATATATATATATATATATATACATACATATACATATATATATATATATATATATATATGATAATATATAATAATATATAATATACATAATATATACATATATATGTATATCTAATATATACATATACATATATGAATATATATATATATACATGCATATGTATGTAGATATATATAAAATAATATATAAATTACTATATATGCACGTATGTGTGTGTGTATATATTTCATATATATAAATAATATATATGTAATAATAGATGCATATGTATATATATATATCATATATGAATAAAATATATATATATAATAATATATACATATACATATGTATATATACATATACATACATATATATATATATACATATATATATATATATATATATATATATATATATATATATATATATATATATATATATATGTGTGTGTGTGTGTGTGTGTGTGTGTGTGTGCGTGTGTGCATTATACGTGCATACATACGCCCGTGCAGACGCGCACACAAATGTATTCAATGAATGCCTATTGAAGTATTAACTGGCCAGTTAATGCCTTGATATATATAGATATGTGTGTGTGTTTGTGCGTGTGTGTGTTTCTATATATGTATGTATGTATGTATACACACACACATATACACATATCATGCCACACTTTCTAGCAGCCACCCTCCTCCCTCCACCACCATCACTCATTCCACTGTTGTATAGTACATTTCACACATTTATCTCAGACACCAAATACATTACCATACATCTCTGTATATCAACATGGACAGAACATTAAACACACTAACTACGTTGGCATATGGGCACAACTCCTCACTGCACATTCGCACGCATATACGGACACATTGATATATAATACACATCCATACACACACACACACACACACACACGCACACGCACGAACTTACACGTACAGATGCACTTACACACACACACATACACTCACGAACTCATACAGTTGCTCTCTATCGTTCGATGATGAAGATTCATTTATTCAATGAAGTGAATTACCTACTTTCGAATTAACGTGTAAGTGGCTGAGTATTCCTCAAACATGTGTATCTTTAACTTAATTTTCAGGCAGAATCAGTGGAACACAGTGTTAACCTAACGGGCCTCTGTACTGTATCCAGCTTGCCATTTTCACTTGCAGGGTACGGGTCGACCTGACACTGTAGAAAATTAAGTTTGCCCAAGATGCCATGCAACGGAAACGAACTTGGGGTGCTGTGATTGCCAGACAATATCTTTAACAAGTGTATTGTACTGCACCTACACCGACGTACGCTGTTCTGTAATACTTTTAGCGTCTTATTCACTTTGTGTTCGATGTTAAACATTTTAAATATCTAATTATTTCATACTAGTGACTCAGAACACATTATCTTCTTAGTCAACTTTTAATTCAATAATACAACAACCAGAGTTGGACGGTCAGCTGGCAGAAACGGTAGCACGCCGGGCGAAATTCATAGCTGTTACGTTTTGAGTTCAAATTCCGCCGAGGTCGACTTTGCGTTTCATCTTTTTGGGTCTATTAAAGAAGTACCAGTTACGCACTGGGGTCGATGTAATAGACTTAATCCCTTTGTCAGTCCTTCTTTGTCTCCTCTATGTTTAGCCCCTTGTAAACAATAAAGCAATAAATATTTGTTATTAATAAATGCGGTGAGCTAGCAGAAGCGTTAGCATGCCGGGCGAAATGCTTAGCAGTGTTTCGTCTGCCGTTACGTTCTGAGTTCAAATTCCACCGAAGTCGACTTTGCCTTTCATCCTTTCGTGGTCGATAAATTAAGGACCACTTGCGTACTGGGGTTGATCTAATCGACGGGGCCCCTCCCCCCAAATTTCGGGCCTTTTGCCTAGAGTTGACAAGAATACAACAACCAGAGTACTTATTAAACACAATCATCTCTTAATACTATAAAGCTTTACAACGCTAAGGCTAAGAAGGGAAACTTTTTTGTCGCTCGATCTACTAAAAATAGCAGATAAATTTTCCTTACTTCACATCATGCTGTCATATAAAATATGCATTTGATACTGCTGTCCTAGATCAGTCGACATTTGCTATCCGTCTGCAAGGGACGGTAAATGCCAAAGAGGTTTGGGGCGTTTTGGTTGTTCAGAAAAGAACATGAGATTTTTCTCTTGCAAATAATATATGAAAACCGCTTCAAGCAGTGAGCTGGTAGAATCGTTAGGGTGTCGGGAAAAATGCCTAGTGTCATTTAGTCAATCTTTAAGTTCTGGGCCCAAATGCCACCAACCTTGGCGGCAATTGGCTTTCATCCTTTCGGGGGGGGGGGGCGAAAAAATAAATTACCAGTTCAACACAGGGCTCGATTTAATCGATTTAGCCCCTAACCTGAAAGTGTTTGCTTTGTGACAACAATTTGAAACCAATATATCGAAACCAGGTACAATATATATTAAATTAAATACATTTTCCAAAAATCTTTGCTAGGAAGAACACTGTGTTTTAAGGAGCAAAAATATTATTTATGATGTATCAAGGGCCCCACCAGTAGGATTTC
>NC_068998.1:42383107-42385732 GCF_001194135.2 Octopus bimaculoides
ATGTATCAAGGGCCCCACCAGTAGGATTTCGTTAGTCCTTGCCTTCTTTAATATAAGACAATATGGATAATGAAGTAGCGTGCAAAGTTATTTGATTAAAATATCTTTTATCTTGAGTTTTCTTTTCTTTGCCAAACGTGCGGTAGGGTTGCCTGCAAAATGTCAATCGGTGAAAAAAAAAAAAAGTGAAAATATACGCCGAGCTACTGGAAAATGGGTAAGCTTATATCCTAGATACGCAATCTGAAAAAAAAAAAAAAAGATAGAATAGTCACGACTGGGACGCCCTAAATGAAAAAGTGGAGAAAGTCTCTTCTAGATACAGTCTGAAAAAAAATAAAAGATAGCATGGTCACGACTGGAACGCCTTTAATCAAAATATGGAGAAATACTGCCCAAGATACATAGTTTGAAATATAGGTGGATTAGTCACGGTTGGAGCCCCCTTCGATCGACGTCTGATCTGGGGCTAGTTAAATAAAGACAGCAGCAACAACAACAACAACCATAATGACATTACGTCATACGAATGAATGTACAGCTTCTAGGGAAAATGTTGACGAAGATACACAATTAATTGAGCTTTATATAACATTACAATGAAAATATTGTTGTTGCTTAATAAATTATTTGATTTCAATGCGGCTACGATTCTCACTTACTATTTAGATCTGATCATGTTACACGAAACACAATAAACTTATCATATTGTCTGTCTGTCTGTCTGTCTCTCTTCTGCTTCGAACAGTTATTTGGTTTGAGGCTAAAATAAAATGGCTGCAGCGCATTTCTTTTGTGCGCCATTGTGAAGAGTTACACACATTAACAATCGACTAAATATTATATACATTTTTAAATATAATTCATTAGCAGATATTGTTATTGTTGTTGCCGAAGAGGTATTATTATTATTATCATCATTACTACTACTACTACTACTACTACTACTACTACTACTACTACTACTACTACTATCAACATCATCATCGTCGTCATCATTATTATTATCATCCTTATTATTATTATTATTATTGTTATTATTGTTATTATTGTTATAGTTATTCTTATTATAATTATTATTATTATAATTATTACTATTATCAACATCATCATCATCATCATCATCATTATATCATCAGCAGCAGCAGCACCACCACCACCCTATCATCATTATTATTATTACTATTATTATTGTTGTTGTTGTTATTATTATTAATTATTATTATTATTATTATTATTATTATCATTACTATTATCTGCTTCCAGTAGTCTTCTGCGACTTTTTCACTGTACATTAAGCGTGTCTTTCAGTGCTCTAGAGATGTACACGGCATTGTCTGTTGATAATGTGTCTGCGTTACGTAATATTTAGATTTTTTTCCCTCTGCTTTGTTCTGAAAAACGTTTGCATTATTAGGAAGTGACTGCGTGGCATATATTTTGTGTGAGTGGTGATTGCGTAGAATGTGTGTTGTGTAAAATCTGTACTGTTGTACAGAGTGGCGACTGAGTATATGTCATCATAACATATAGTAACGTATGACATAGAGCAATTATTCTATACTATTACATCCTAATAATATGATACAAGGGCTTAACGCTATTCTATCTATCTATCTATCTATCTATCTATCTATCTATCTGTCTGTCTGCCTGTCTATCTATCTATCTGTCTGTCTGTCTGTCTGCCTGTCTGTCTATCTACCTATCTGTCTGTCTGTCTGTCTGTCTGTCTCACTATCTGTCTGTGTGTGTGTGTGTGTCTGTCTGTCTCTGTGTCTGTCTGTCTGTCTCTGTGTCTGTCTGTCTGACTGTCCGCCCGTCTATCTATCCATCCGTTCTATCTATCTATCTGTCTGTGTGACTATCTGTCTGTCTGTCTGTCTGTCCGACTGTTTGTTTGTCTGCCTGCCTGCCTGCATGCCTGCCTGTCTGTCTGTCTGTCTGTCTGTGTATCTAATTAGCTAGCTGTTTGTCAATGTATGTATGTATGTATGTATGTATGTATGTATGTATGTATGCGTGCGTGTGTTTTTGTGTGTCTATGTGTCTTACGTTGTCAGATAAATTCGTTCAATTTCCATTTGTTTCAAGCCTTATTTTTCATCAACAGCTTTAACAAATAAGTTTATCATATATTTCCATTTATTGTTCACGGCTTCTTGCCAACGTTTCACTATCTTGTCACTGCCTAAATCGTAGAAATCACTTGGTCTTGACTCGAAGAATTGATCGATCCACCTTTTCAGCTGCCCATTGTTGTTAAATGAAATGCCTCGCAGATTGTTGGAGAGAGACCAAAAAATTATAATCTGAGGGCGCTGTACCAAGATAATACGGTGAGGGCGGTAAAACTGTCCAACTGAACTCTTAAATAACATTTTGGCCAATTAACGATGTGTAGGAGGACGAGTGTTGTCGCGTTGAACAAGCACGCAGCGTCGCTGGTCGGGTCGTTTCAGTTAGATTGCATCATTAAGCCGGAACATTTTATGAATGGGATCTTTTTTAAAACGGGGGCCACATTTTTCATTAACGAAACACTTTGAAACTTGGAAAACTGATAGAATATGTCATATAAAACATCTTTTTCTCTTAGTCTTCTTAAAAAAAAAAGAAATCGCT
>NC_068998.1:42385742-42387212 GCF_001194135.2 Octopus bimaculoides
ATGGGATCTTTTTTAAAACGGGGGCCACATTTTTCATTAACGAAACACTTTGAAACTTGGAAAACTGATAGAATATGTCATATAAAACATCTTTTTCTCTTAGTCTTCTTAAAAAAAAAGAAATCCCTAAGTTATTCCATGTTAAAGTTGTCGTATTTCTGTAATTTCAACCAATCACTGACGTCCATTCATCCGATATACATTAAGTGCCGACTACATAAACAAACGATTCTGAAACAATTCTATCGATGATAGGGTTAGGGTAAAACAGAAAATTTAAAAAGAAAAAAGCAAATAAAACGAAGCTATGGCTTAATCAGCCAAAGGAGTAAATGTAAACAACTGAATACTTGTCAGTGATTGGTTGAAATTATCGAAATAAGACAATTTTTTACATGAAATAAATTCGAATACAAAAATATTTTTCTGTTCTATAACACAAAATAGATAAGTATACGAAGTTTGAAAGTCTTTCGGTACTAAAAACACTACGTAAAACATTAATGAAAAATGTGGCCCCCGTTTTAAAAAAGATCCAATGAATGTAATGCGCTACATTGAACGCGTGGTTGTATCCAAACATTTTGTAGTAGATTAGCTCTTCTCAGTCCCATCAAATGCAGATAATTGTCTTGTGTGAATGCAGATCTAGCTTGGCTCGAGATGTTGTTTTGCTAGTCAGTATTCCATCATTCTTTCTTCTGCTCGATACCAATTTTCATCGCTGGCGATCATGTGGTAAAGAAATATTTGTGTCCATGAATAACCGGACGTCGAGCAAGGAAACTACTAGCAATAGAAGGGCGCTGGAGTTTGCATCCTTCGTTCCGACCACGTGTCTCACATGCATCAGGTTTTTAGATCTCACTCATCAAGTGAAGGTAACGGGCAACAGCATGATAATGCATCTTATCTGTTAGGCAAATTCCTAAGTTGGATTGGTGCAGATCATCGTGGATGAACTAGTTCGATCACTTCTCATTGAACTGAAAAAGATTCGCCAGAACATTGAGTGTCTGTGAGGTTCGATTTCCTCTCCTTGAAATACGAAAATGTCTCGATCGATTTTGGCAGCTTTGGAATTTTGAATGAAGGCGAAGGAAAGCAGGTGTCAAAATGTTAATTCTTTTTTCTTCTACTTGACACTCCATCGTCACATGTCTGGTAAAAGAAGGTAAAATTGATTCAAACTTCAAAAACGATAAACAAAAGTTGTAGAGAATAGTTACGAGAAGAGCTGTAAAGTGTTGCGATAAAAATATTTCTCGTTTTAATTCATATAACATAGGAAAGAAACAGGTTTATGTGACAATTCCATATATATATATATATATATATATATATATAAACACACATATATATATATATATAATATATACATATATATTTATATACATATATATATATACATATATATATTTATATACATATATATATGTACATATATATATATATATACATATATATATA
>NC_068998.1:42387761-42388311 GCF_001194135.2 Octopus bimaculoides
ATGTAGTAGTTTAACGCTCGGGAAGTGAAAAAGTCTTTAACGTTTCGAGCCTACGCTCTTCCACAGAAAGGAACACAGAAAGAAACCCAGAAAGAAACAAGGAGAGAGAATAAAGAATGTGTAGTGGCTAGCGATCTATCATGGCGAATGCCGGATAGAAGGGTCTCATAGGAGAGCTAGGAAGAAGGGAAGATAATAAAGTAGTGGTGATCCCAAAACGCAGGTGCGCGTGCGTGTGTATAAGAGGGTGTGTACGTGGGTGTGGAAGAGGGATGGTGACCTTGACATGTGCGTGTGAGTATGTGTATGTTTGATGTGATGCGATGTCTTGTGTGGTATGGTGCTGTGTGGTGTGGTTTGATGGTGTTGGGTGGTGTATATATATATATATGTATGTATATGTATATAGATATATGTATATGTATATATATATATATATATATATATATATGTGTGTGTGTGTGTGTATATATATATATATGTGTGTGTGTGTATATATATATATATATGTGTGTGTGTGTGTGTATATATATATATATATGTGTGTGTG
>NC_068998.1:42389171-42392264 GCF_001194135.2 Octopus bimaculoides
ATGAAAATATGTTGTCTATTGACTTTATTACGCAGACATACATACATACATACACGCAAATGCGCACAAACACAGAAATACAGACAAACGCACACATACAAACAGTCACACACATATACACATAAATGAACACAAATGCACGTATACATTCACACATACACACAGACGAATGCACAAAACACACAGACACACAATAATACATACAGGCAATCACACGACGATGCGCATACACACAAAAAGCACTCACATAAACACACACACAGACACACACAGCTAAGCTTTAGCAACCATACACACACAGTTAAGTGTACGCTCTCATACAAATAAACATAAACACATACATTCACACGAACACATACATAGTACTAGATATACACTTACATATAACAAAACATAACATACACAGCTAGAAATATATGCTCAGCTAAATACACACATACACACGCAACTAAACCCAAATACACACACACACACACACAACGCGCATACACACAGAGCTAAAACACATACACAATTAAGCACAAACGTACACACACATAAACATACTCGTACACACACACACACACAAACCTGAAATATCAAACTAATATGTATTTTGTACAAAAGGTTACAACGACACGTTGATTACACAACTAACAACACATCGTTTCCACAATATCTTTTAGAAGTTGCCGGAAGTTGCCGGAACTTGTGAATGTCATATGACGTCACATTTTATTGTTGAAACCTGCATTAAAAAAAATAGAAAAAACACTCGCAAAACAAAGAAAATAAATAGCAACAAAATAAAAAAAAATTTATAAGACTATATCAAATTTAAATATGTGATATGAACCGATCATAGAAGAGCGATCATTAAATTTGCGTCGTTTCTGTGTTTCTAAACGACATGCTCCCACTTTCTAATTTATATCGACATATTTTTTTTCTTCTTTTACTTTATCGTCTGCTTCTTCCATTTTGTTTTTCTTTAATTTTGTAATATCTCTACAAGTTTTTTTCAAATATTTTTGTTAATTTATCGTCTGCGTTTACTTAAGTTATGTTGCATTTCTTGTTTTTGTTTTCTTCGTTTCCTTCCTTCTTATATATCAATTTCTAACTTCTGTTTCTCTTATATATATATATATTCTTTTTCTTCGTTCTTCTCTATGTTAACCTTTCTATTTTACCTTCTTCCTTCTTCCATTGCACCATTTTCTTTCCCTTCTGTTTCCTTCTTGCTTGTTTGTTTTCCTTTATCATTTACCTCGACATAAGATATTTCATTAAATCTTTGTCATCGTCGTAGTCGTAGTCTTCTTGTTTTTATTTTTGTTGTTTTACTTTTAGTTTTTATAGACGCCTTCTCATATTTCTGTTTCATATTGTATTTCGACACCTCCTTTTTATCTTTCTATCCTTTCTTTTATAATGTCTACTTTCTCTCTTCCTTCTCTCTTTCTCTCTCTCTCTCTCTCTCTCTCTCTCTCTCTCTCTCTCTCTCTCTCTCTCTCTTTCCCTCTCTCTTTCTCTATCTCGTTACATACTACTTCACCCGTTTAGAGCAACTGTGAATGTAGATATGAAAAATAAAAACTTTGCACTTTTTCTTAAATATTTTCAGCATCATAATTAATTTCTGCAGTACCTTCATACCACCACCACCACCACCACCAACAACAACAACAACAACAACAACAACGCTTTGACCTAGTTTTCAGCACCAGAAACTGTTTAAAATCTCACAGTCTTTGGTCAAAGCCGTATAGTAGAGGCAGTAAAAAAAAAAAAAAATTACAAAATGTTTTTAATGAATGGATGCTGCGGAAATTATAACTGCTATGAACTGGGGCAGTGGCGTGGTAAAACAAAATTCGCCTTGAATAAATTCTTCACCGTTTCTGTCAACTGTTTCTCCCCACCCCCACAAATTATCAATTACTGCTTCATAACATTGATCCGTCGTAGTTTCAACTGTACCGAGATATTCTATATGAAAGGCACTTTTAGGAAAGTAATAAAACACGCCCTAATCTGGATGCAAGTAAAAACTTCATTTAGCATCGGTTTCATAGGAGATGGCGCTCCTTTAATGTGTTATTTCATTGACTGTTGTTTGTTGGATCATAGCTATAAACCTGTCTCTCGTCACCGGTAACGATTCGTGTGTGAAACTCTTTTTTGAGGATCAGTGTTAGGGAAGTTATTGCAAAACTCAGCTTCGTTCTGCTATTAAATTCTTGTCCAAGAACGAAGAACTGCTTTGAAAATAAAATAAAACCTAATTTTATTTATATCACTATTAGAATATTACCCGGTATATAACGAGTGGCTTAGGAGGTGTACATCTGCCACCAAAGGTAATACCAGAAAATATGGGATATATATACATGCATGCATACATACAAACATACATACATACGTATAAATTTGCAGTTACTCTATCAAGATTAGAAGCTCAGGTCTATACCTGTAATTATTGGGGTCCTAGGATATGTAATACACTGTCTAAACACCAATCTTGAGAAATTAAGCTTCTTAAAAATAGAAACGTAAAAGCTAATTCGAAGACTGCAGATTCAATCCATCACTGGAGCTGTACAAATCTGTAAAACTTTCCAGAAGTTTAGTATTTAAATATATATGAGCATGTCTATATATACAACGATATACATGAGCATACATACATAAAGCAAAACATACATACATACATACATACACACATACATACATACATACATACATACATACATACATACATATAAACAAAAACACCCTGTTGTTGATGTCGAAATTCCAATGAAGAAGCCTTGGATCTAGGCTAGAAACCGGTTCTTTTTCTATTGGCAAGAAATTTTGAAATAAACTGAATAATGACATACATACATACATACATACATATATTCATATAGAGACACATACATTCATAGACACATACATACATGCACACACATACATACATACACACATACATAGACACATACATACATACATACATACATACATAGGACACATACATACATAGACGCTCATACATACATGTGAATGATGCGAAGCTAATGATTATTTCCAATTATCTTGGGTGTAATTTTAATTAAAATATATTGTTTA
>NC_068998.1:42394944-42396004 GCF_001194135.2 Octopus bimaculoides
AATTCCATTTCTGAAGAAAAAAAATAATATATTCACTACTTTAAAATTTAATGAACTAGATTTCTCATTTGCATATTTGCAACGAATATGTTATTACTTTTCTAAAGTTTGAACTCATTATTATATTCTGAACTACGTAAAGTTTCCTCTTTTCATCCTTCTGGATTCGATAAAATAAAGCAAAAGTTAAGTGCCGTTCTTGAGCCAAAATTAGAAAGAATTATTTTTTTGAAATTTTATTAATATAATCGCAGTCTACTACATCGAAAAACCAATCTCTTCAAAATTTCATTCCAAAACTGTTTATTTTTCGATAAATTATAAGACACTGTTCCTGCGCCCCTTTTCTTAACTCTCAGGATTTCTCGTTTATCCTCTCTCCGCTCCCTCCAAAACGTGGCAGGACCAATCAATCAATCAACCAAGACCCCCAACCAACATTTATATCAGCTATTATAAGATTTAAATAGATATGTTTACGTCCTGTTTGACTTAGTTAACAGAGCGTTTCCTCGTGTACAATGTTTCCGGTTGTCATTTTCCAATCTGATGAGAATAGACTTGTACCAACCAAGATTTATCCGTCCGTCCGTCCTCGTGCTTGAAGTTGAAGGAAGACCGTAAAGAATTTGGTCACACTCTAATTCTTGTCTCTCTCTAAACCATTCCTTCTATTTCCAGATAGATTGTGGAGCCATTGCTTTATAGCAATAAACTATCGGCAATTCATAAAAGGCTTGCACAGTTCATTTCTCTTGTTATATCATAAAACTCCATTATGTCTCTTTGTTGTAGCATATTTTCATGGCAGTCATTACTGTGATATCGGTAGAAACGTATAACCTTTAACTAATAAATATTTTATTTCTCTACTTTCAGTTCCACTTCATTTATTTTATTTATTTATTTTTTATTTATTATTTTTTTTATTTATTTATGGTATGGAAACTTTTATGACACAAAACTTTTTTGATCGCATAAAACTTTTGCAGCGCCACGCATGTTTATTTACATGTGTGTGTGTGTGTGTGTGTGTGTGTGTGTGTGTGTGTGTGTGTGT
>NC_068998.1:42396281-42398106 GCF_001194135.2 Octopus bimaculoides
ACACACACACACACACACACACACACACACACACACACACACACACACACACACACACACACAAATACACATACAAACATACATGCCCACATGCATAAATGTGTGAGTGTGTTTATTAAAACAAAGACTGGAATATGTGGTACCATTTCAATGTGTTTATGAATATACATATTGATATCAATAATAATATAAGTTCATAATAAATATATACATATATGTGGAACATCTCCAATGTATAAATTCAGATTCAAAATCATATATATATATATATATATATATATATATATATATATATGTTATTATTATTATATATGTATGTTTCTGTATGTAAATGTGTACTTGTTTATATGTGTATATGTGTATGTGTGTGCGTGTGTGTTGCACAGACGTGCAAAGTGACATGGCATGTACGGATGTTGCCACATACCCAAGACAATAAGCCACGAGCCTTCATGCAACATGTCCAATATAAGACGTAGCCACACTGTAGGCATTCTGCGGCCACAGCAATAGCAACAATAGCAGTAACAACTTATCATAAAAACTTAGATGATTTTTCTCCATGACAAACAAATTCTCCAAAAAAATTCTTTGATCGTACCAAAAACAGAAAGAAACACCAGTATATCATGCTGACGTTTCTTCTAGCATCACATTAACATTTAAATAGGGCTAACATAGAAAATATTCTAAAAGTTCTTGGCTCTAACACAATGAAACATTTATTCTGGGTATCCGTATAAAATCTACAGCACTTTCCATGCACATTTGGAAATTAAAGAATGCTGGAATATAGAAAAATCTTACGCAGATAATTATAGATAAAACTGCAACATGCATTAACGGATCCAAGTTTTGCGAACACTGCCTGACAGAGAAACTTTACATCAACCACGCCAACTCTCTGCTTGAGTAAAATTTAACTGACCTCAGCTTGTTACAATTTGCCTATATTCCAGTCAACAAACTCGGAAGAGGATATACTTTCAGATTACAAGCTCAGATTAACCTAGTCACACGGTTAATCAAATGACCAACCGTAACTGCAAATATGCTACAAAACAAGACACGTGATTAATCATGAAACGGAAACGCTTGTAGGCGATGATACGTGTCAACAACACCTGATGTAGCTAAGCGATTAGCTCTAAAATACTTCTTGCTATTATTCATCAGTATAGACTAATGTCATTGCAGTTCTCAAGAACAGGCGACTTATCACGTGACCAACCGCCTCACGAACTACACAACCAATTAAAAACCTCCCAGCAGCTTTAGCTATCCTCATCGTTGAGGAGTCTTTCCCAACAGCCACCGACCGAAACCTCTGTATATAAAGAAACAATTCCGTTTGTCAAAAGGCAACTGTATGTGTGCGTGTATATGCATGTATGTATATGTATCCATATTTATATCGATATATGTCGACACACACACAATATGCATATATGCAACTACATATATTTTTACACACACACACATTTACATATATGTATGCATATATATTATATAAATGCCTAAACTTGTGTATAAAGGCCTATATATATATATATGGTATAAGGTGGCGGCTTTTGAAAGGATAGTGTACATAATTATGCATACACATACCTATAAATATATATGTGCTTAAACACACACACACACACACACACACACACACATACACACACACACATAGATACATGTATGTATGTATGTATGTATGTATGTATGTACGTGCCTCTGTATCTATCTACTTACCGGTCTTTTTTCTGTCCTCCTTTCTGTGTAATATATACGTAATATTATATTAACTATGCATGCATTTATGAGCATACATATACGT
>NC_068998.1:42398471-42400799 GCF_001194135.2 Octopus bimaculoides
GTAGATAAACGCATACATGCATCCAGTACACACATCCGCACACATATGTATACTTACACACACACATGCACATATATTTATACTTTCACACACACACATATTCGTATACTTACACACACACACAAACACATACACACACACCCAAACGCACTCATACGCATAAACTTTGATCTCATCAAAGCTTTCATGTCATAATCTATCGTCTAAAACGACAAACTGTTTGACATTAAGCTGCTCTATGTATCACTGATTTGTGGCAAAGTAGTAAAGTATGAAAGGATGAAGAAAGAAGAGAGGAAGAAAAGCGTGAAAGTATTAAATAAACCATTAAAAGGGAAAGATTTTATTACATTTTATCAACTGTGGTGTGCTGCAAGGTCTTGCTGTCTCCAGCACTCTTCCCTCGTCACTTCAATTTCTTAGTTGCTGTTTACCGTTATATCTAACCCTGCATGCATTTCTGTGTAGATGGCACAACTGTTCACTTCTATTTGGCGTCTCCGGTCGAAATGGAGCTTCATCTCGTTAGTCAGTCTGTTAGAAATATCAGCTAGATCTTCCTTTAAATTACTCCTTTTTGTCGTATAAAAAGGGAAGGACAGATTCGATAGCGTCAATCTAGATGCAACATGGCGACTAAAATAAATGGAATGGTGGTGATAGCTGTAATGCTTTTGATCGTGTGTCTATTTGTTCAGGACTGAACAACAGCAACAACAACAACATTTTCAAGACATCTAACACCAGTCTTCATGTGCATCACGAACTAAAACCTCGTGAACCAACTCTAATGGCAATATGACAGATATGCCTTATCAAACGAAAACACAAAGCTAAATATATCAATGAAGATGTCTTGTACTGGTTTCCTATACATTTAAAACACTATATATATACATTTAATTCCTTCTCTCTATATATTTAATACCTTCAATAAACATTTTGTACACTCTCTTTCCATTTAGTACCTTCTCTATGCATTTAACACATTCTATAAACATTTGGCGCCCTTTATGTATGTTATGCTTTCCATAAGCATTTACACCCTCTATATACATTTAATAAGTTCTCTGTGTATTTCACGCATTCTCTATACATTTGAATACATTTAATATCTTTTCTTTTCATAACTATTTTATTCATTAATACTCTAGCTATATATATATAATACCCTCTAATTCAATACTATATATACACAATATATGCATATATATATATATATATATATATATATATACGTAGGCGTACTGTGTCATAAGAAGCTTGTTTCCCAACCACATGCTTCCGGGCTCAATCCCACAGCGTGATATTTGGGCAACTGTCTTCTAGTATGGCTTTGGAATGACTAAGGCCTTGTGAGTGGATTTGGTAGAGGGACACTGAAAGTAGTCAATTACACACACACACACACACACACACACACACACACACACACATATATATATATATATATATAGGAATTGGACAAAATAATGAAAACACCTTAAAATTTCAAACAAATTTATTTTAATATGGGGTGGGATCACCTTTGGCAGTACTTACAGCTTGAATTCTACAATGTATAGATTCGTACAATGTTTGAATTGTTTCCAAACAAATATTTGCTCATTCTTCAGCTAAAATAGTCTCCAGTTCTTGTAGTGATGATGGTGAAGGGGATATCGACTCCTTACTTGTTTTTCTAAAATGCACCATAAATGTTCAATAATATTGAGATCTGGGGACTGTGGTGGCCAGATAAGATGTTCATCTTCACTAGAATGTTCCTCGTGCCATTCAGTAACAACTTTAGCTGTGTGAATTGGTGCATTATCATCCTGAAAGATTGCATTCACTCTGGAAACAGTTCCGCAACCATAGAATGAATTTGATCAGATAAAATGCTTAAATAGTCTTGACTATTAATTCTGCCATGCCCAAATCCATCAGCCCAATGGAAGCCATTGAGCCGGTGGGTTTCCAAGATATAGCCCTCCAGATCATCACAAATCCTCCTCTATGTTTAACAGTTGGAAGAAGGCAGTCTAGGTCAAATGCTTCTTTTGGCTGTTTTCACACGTATACTCGGCGGTGGTCAGAAATAAGGTAAAGGATGACTCGTTCGAGAAAATAACATTCTTCCACAGCTCTTGGAACCAATTCCGTAGGTTTTTATTCCACTCTAAACGCTTTGCAACGTTTGTTTTTTAAAGTAGTGGTTTTCTGATTGCAGCCCTCCCGTGAAATCCGGCTTTGTACAGCTTCCGGCGAGCAGTTTTTGCGGAAACTGGGTTCTTGAATCTCTTTTGTAATTTTGGGAGTTGTACTTTTGTGATCCTTTCTAACAAT
>NC_068998.1:42401358-42403071 GCF_001194135.2 Octopus bimaculoides
TATATATATATATATATATATATATATATAGATAGATAGATCTAGATATAGATATAGCATCCTCTTTATGCCTTTAATAACTTCTCTATACACTTAATACTCTCTATATACAAAGAATGAAATAGCAAAAACGAAACGAACCCAAAGCAAAGGAAAGAAAACACCAAACTTGTATAAAAACAACAACTACCAAAGTCCAAAAGAAGTCTTCGCTAATTAAAGTAACACCTATAATGAGAAATAAATGAGTCGTTAGGTTTATGCGTAATTGCAGCCATGAGCAAGGGATAAAACTCTGGAATTTAATATCCAGAGCTGGTAGAATCGTTAGCACATTCAGTGAGCTGTCAGAATCGTTAGTACGCTGGGGAAAATGGTTAGCGACATTTTGTGTTCGACCTTACGTTCTAAGTCCAAATTCACCAAGGTGGACCTTACCTTTCATTCTTTTCGGGGTGGGTAAAAAAAGTACTAGTTTAGTACAGGCGTCGATGTAATCGATTAAATCCCTCCTTTGGAGTAGCTGGCCTTGTGTCAAAATTTGAAATCAATATTATAAAATAATATCTCTATAGTTTCAATATACAGTAATCCCTCAACTATTGCGGGTGTTACGTTCCCCCCAAAAAAAAAAAGAAGAAAACCGTGATAGGCGAAAATCCGTGAAGAAGAAACAGTACTGTACTGTATATATATTTTTATTAATTTTATAATTTATATATAGTTATTTTATTATTTTTATATATTTAAGCATCTATAAACTCTCCCCACACTCTTAGGAGTTTCGTTTTCCATACAGTATGTGCGATTTTTTGTTTACTCATCTACGGTACACTATGTGTACTGTACTGTATTTTTATTGATTGATTTGTTAATTCTTAGGCGTGAAAATGCTTATTTTACCACAGAAATAGTTAAAATATAAAAAAATATAAATACCTATCGGCCCCAGAAACCCGCGATATAGTGAGGAGTCCGCGATATAAATTTAAATACATTAGCCAGAAAAATTCGCGATGTACTGAGGGCGCGATAGGTGAACCGCGATATGGCGAATGATCACTGTATGCATTTCTTAATTCAATACGAGAGGTAGTTAATCGCCAACTTTACAATTTGGATTTCATGGGAATTATTGACCTCGTCCTTTAATAAACCACACAAAAATAATCAGACTAAGATAAAAACGATATTTTGTTCAACAGCTATTGTATACTTTCATCACGTGATTTTAAATGTTTACATGAGTTTAACTGCAGGAGATATCGAGTACATAAACATAATCACACCAACATACACAGAAAACACAGAGACACACACATGCAAACACAGATACACGCTGCCGCATATACAGGGCGCGCGATGGGTAAATTGTCACTATTTTATATTTTTTAATTTCGCGCCTGCGCATTATTTGTTTCTGGTTTCGTTGACTACACAACATCGTAGGATAAGTTGGGCACCGTCTGTGAGAAAAACAGTACCATGTCACTATTACCTCTGCCAGTAATTCGGAAACAATAAGCTGTACTGCTTGGCATTCGTGCCAGAAACTCCAATACAAATATTTCAGAGTGATATGAGGACTGTGCAGAGAATTCGGAAAGAGTCGGATGATACAGTTCTATATTTAAGAGATGAGAAATTATGTATATTATTTACATTATTCACATTTGACGGATATTCTTGTTATATATATATATATATATATAT
>NC_068998.1:42403669-42404996 GCF_001194135.2 Octopus bimaculoides
GATCCGATCAACGGAACAGCCTGCTCGTGAAATTAACGTGCAAGTGGCTGAGCACTCCACAGACACATGTACCCTTAACATAGTTCTCGGGGATATTCAGCGTGACACAGTGTGACAAGGCTGACTCTTTGAATTACAGGCACAACAGAAACAGGAAGTAAGAGTGAGAGAAAGTTGTGGTGAAAGAGTACAGCAGGGTTCTCCACCATCCCCTGCCGGAGCCTCGTGGCGCTTTTAGGTGTTTTCGCTCAATAAACACTCAGAACGCCCGGTCTGGGAATCGAAACCGCGATCCTATGGCCGCGAATCCGCTGTCCTAACCACTGGGCCATTGCACCTCCACTGGCCAATATATAAATATCGCCAGGAATTCGCTGATGAAAGATAGCAAGACTCTAGAGAGGAAGGAAATGGTAGTCTTAGGTTACCGTGACCCAACACGAAAAAAAGTATTTCCAAACCTTTGAGGATGGCACTGTTTGAATTTGCTTCATTTTTTTTATGTGTGTACCCAATTGTTTTTTTTTTTTATTTTGTGTTTAATTTAATGTATTTTGTTTTGCATATTTTGCCCAGCATGTGTAACCCGAAAATATTTCGTAATTCTTTTTCTATAAAATTCTTTGTATTTCCTATTTTTGAGCCTTTCTGTCTAAAATAAACAGCCCGTCGTTATTTTTATTGTAGCTGTTGTTGCTGATGTTGTTATCGTTGTACTTTATCATCATCATCATCATCATCATCATCATTATCATTATTATCATTGTTATTATTATTATTATTATTATTATCATCATCATCATTGTCATTCTTTTTCTTCTTCTTCTTCTTATTATTATTATTATTGTTATTATTATTATTATTGTTGTGGTTGTGGTTGTCTTTGTTACTGCTGATGTGTTTATTATTATTATACTTGTTATTATTGATATTACTATTTATTATTATTATTATTATTATTATTATTGCTATAATCTTTTACCTTCCAGTCCAAAACTCTTTGCATTACCTAAAAGAGAGAGAGAGAGAAAGAGAGAGAGATGGAGCGAAAGAAAGACAGAGAAAGGGAGAGAGACAGACAGAGAAAGCTAGAGAGAGAGTGTGGGAAAGAGACAGAAAAAGAGAAGGAGAGAGGGAGAGGGAGAAGGGGCGAGATCATTGTTTCTATCTTTATCACATTCAGTTCTGATAATTTTTTTTTTCTTTCACCAAATCACAATGTGATCAGAAATGTGAAATCGATATGACGTCATCACAATGTCTCTTTTTATAATTATCTCACGTGAGAAGGCGGGGAAAATAAACTGAAAACAATAAAATACATTAT
>NC_068998.1:42405006-42405308 GCF_001194135.2 Octopus bimaculoides
TATATATACACACGACGAGCTTCTTTCAGTTTCCATCTATCAAATCCATTCACAAAGCTTTGGTCGGCCCGAGGCTATAGTAGAAGACATTTGCCCGAGGTGCCACGCAGTGAAACTGAACCCGGAACCACGTGTTTGGGAAACCTCCGGCTGACTAAAGTTTGGTGAGTGGATTGAATTGAGAAAAACTGAAATAATCCTGTCTTATACATACATACATACATACATAAAGAAATATATATATATATATATATATATATATATGGGAGAATATACAAATAATAACAACAGACGAGGACAGG
>NC_068998.1:42406313-42409462 GCF_001194135.2 Octopus bimaculoides
CGAGAAATCAGAAATTACTCATTTTACTCTAGTTATTAAATTTGAACCCCGCCTCTCTCCTATATATGTAGGCGTGGCTGTGTGGTAAGAAGCTTGCTTCTTAATCACAGGGTTCCGGGTTTAGTTCCACTGCATGGCACCTTGGGCAAGTAAGTGTCCTCTACTACTAATATAGCCTCGGTCGACCTTTTGAGCGGATTTGGTAGACGGAAATTGAACGAAGCTCGTCCTCGTACACACACACACACATACACACACACACACACACACACACACACATATACACACACACGCACGTACACTTATATATATGCAATAGAGTGCGTTATTTCTCGGAAGTTTTAAGGTGGTAATACAAGCCTTAGCTTCTATTTCTAGCAATTGCGTGGTGAGGCGTAATATAGAAACTCATCTCGCCGGTTGCTTGAGCCTGACGAACTAGATTTCTGTAAAAAGCCTGCCAAACTTTATGTCGCATGGAGCCGAATCAAACTGTTTTAAATAATACATACATACCTGAGAAGTGCATACATTGCTAATTCAAACAATTTACCCTACTAAATATAAGCCATTCAACTATAGACATAGTCGCTCTTGGCGGATTTTCAACTCAGGACGTTAAACACAGACGAAATGCCACGGAGTATTTTGTCCAGGATGCTAACGATTTTGCCAGCTTAACGCCTTTATATCATAATAAAGATAATTATATTTTTATAACCACAAAATATTCACAAGCAAATCGAGGACGGTAGAAGACGATTCCGTACAATATAGCATGAAGTGATATGATGTGGAGGTTAGATGAAGGCGTGTAGAATGTAAAATATCAAGACCAAAAAAAAAAAAAAAGGACGAAAAGTCAAACAAGAAAAATTTTCGGGTGGAGAGAAGACTTCAAAGGGTTGTTCGTGGAAACCCCACAAAACCACGGTCACTCTGGCTACTAGGACGTGTTCCCTCTCATCATACATCTTCAATGTATAGGCATATGTTTAGAGCAGGTCCACTTTCTCTCGAACTACCGTCGCTGCATTCATCTACCTTGTGGTTGTGGAAATCTCACAAACCACGAGACAACCTGATCGCTGGGTCAAAAGCTTAGAAGATTATGCCCAAGTGAGACCCATTCCTTTTAACCATTTTACCCATCTTTCCCCAAGTTTGCACCAGGGCAGCTCTTCCTTCTCTAGTTTCAGTTTTATTTTCGAGTGGAATTTGAAATAGTTAATTGAACCACTGCCGAAGAGAAAGGTGCCCCTACTCAAAACGTTTCCCAGTGATTTGAACTTGAAAATTATGGACGAGGGCCTGACCAAAGCGGAAGGTATCTGTCTTCAGCCCTTTCAGTCTGGTCCAACACAAATTCTTTCGCTAAAGCCATCAGATATATAGACACTGACTGCCCTTCACGGCCAAAGATGGCTGCGGGGTATCATAACAAATATGATGTAAAATGTAAATATATATAACAGTAACAACTACTACAACAACAACAACAACAATAATAATAATAATAATAATAATAATAATAATAATAGTAGTAGTAATCATAATAATTGTATGAATACTAATGATAATATGCAGGAAGTGCAAAAAATTGTCCTAACTGGTACGTCACACGTATTAAGAAGAATATTGTTCTTTCTTTTCCCCTTATTTTCCTAGCTTTTTTCCATTTTTTTCTTTCTTCCCTTTTTTCTATTGCATGACTTTGTAAATGAACAATATGATGTATTTATTTTAATGGCCTACAGTGAGTTTCTTTGCCCTAGGTGTTGGGAAGGCATTCGGTAAGAAATGGAAACAAAATTCAAAGATAATAATAACAACAACAACAACAGCAATAATAGCAATGATAATAATAATGACAAGGTTCTGGAATATTAATTAACTGCGATGGGAAACAAAATATTTTCACCGAATACATTTTATACGCAATTAGACGCTAATTAGTTTAATAATTAAATATTTAAATGACAATCGATAATAATAATAATGATAGTAATTATTATTATCATTATCATTATTATTATTATTATTATTATTATTATTATTATTATTATTATTATAAATCATTTCTTTTGTTTAACCAGTGAGGGGAATTTCATAAAACTCATAGATACGAATTGCGCAAAGTTTGAACGACGATGGAGAAAGGTGTGTTTGGGGTGAGGCAGACAGGTTATTTTAAAGGGAGGGGAAGGGTCACAGACGTCATATGATATAATTACTGAGAACTCATCAAATAATTACACTGAATAAATTAAAGAGCATAATAAAAAACAACTGTATAATTAAAACATGATATTAAAAAAATGAATATATATCTTTAGAGAAACAAGATGTAACTAAGTCTGTGTACATATGTAAATATATATTAAGTATATATTTTGCGTATTTTGTTTCCGCTTTGAGCAATAAAAAGATTGAACGATCTTGGCTGACTTTCAGCTTTATTTGGAACCTTCTTCAGTAACTGTCTACACCAGCGCTTTCGAAACATTTTAGCTAACATCTCCTCTCTTTCCTTTAATAACACTCCTTGAATAAACTTCCACCTGTCAGCGGCAAAAAAAAAAAGAAAAAAAGAACATTAGAAAAAGTCATTAAATACGCCATAAAAAGTTACTTCGGATAGGTTGGTCGTCAGTAAAAGATTACTTATACAGAATTCATTTCCTTAATCTAATATGGAATATCGAAACACCATTTCGGCCAATGATATACTTATATGACACATTTACATGTGTATGTATGTATGTATGTATGTATGTATGTATGTATGTATGTATATATGTATGTATGTGTTCATCTCTCTCTCTCTCCCTCACTCTCTCTCTCTCTACATCTATCTATCTATCTATCTATCTATCTATCTATCTATCTATCTATCTATCTATCTATCTAAGCTTCGCTCTTTCCTTGTATATACTCTTTTTACTCCTGTACTCTTTTATTTGTTTCAATCATTCCACTGCGACCATGCTGGAGCACTGCATTTAGTCGAACAAATCGCCCCCAGAACTTATTCTTTGTAAGCTTAGTACTTATTCTATCGGTCTCTTTTGCCTAACCGCTGTGTTGCGAGGGACATAAAAACACGAGCATCTGTTGTCAAGCGATAGTGGTGGTGGTGGTGGTGGTGG
>NC_068998.1:42410495-42413172 GCF_001194135.2 Octopus bimaculoides
TGCCCTTGTTAGTATTTGTATTTTTGCCTTATATAGCTATATATTTCAAATCTAATATATGTATTTTGCCTGTTTATTTTGTCAAGCACGTGTAACCCCCAACATAATTCGTAATCCCTTTTTTATAAAATGCTTTGTATTTCATGTTCTGAGCCACTGTGACTAAAATAAAGATGCCATTATTTATATTATTATTATTATTATTATTATTATTATTATTATTATTATTATCACCATTGTTGTTATTGTTCTTATTGTTGTTGGTGGTGTTATAATAGTTGCTGTCGCTGTTGCTGCTATTATTGTTATTATAATTGTTGTTGTTGTTATTGTTAAAGCGATTATTATTATTATTATTATTGTTGTTGTTGTTGTTGTTGTTGTTATTAATATTCTTATTATTATTGTTTTTTTACCTTCCAGTTCTCAACTGATTTACTATATAAGAGAGAGCGGGACAGTGACAGCGAATGAGAGAGAGAGAGAGAGAGAGACAAAGAGACAGAGAGAAAAAGAGAGGAAGGGAGGTAGGTGAGGAGAGAGGTTTCATTGTTTCTATCTTTATCATATTTAGTTCTGATAGCAAAAAATATATTAAAAAAATAGAAAAATAAAAAAACAAACAAAAGAAAGTAAGAAAGAAAAAATTATGTTTTTTCTTTTCTTTCACCAAACCACAATGTGATCAGAAATGTGAAATCGATATGACGTCATCACAATGTCTCTTTTTATAATTTATCTCACGTGAGAAGGCGGGGAAAATAAACTGAAAACAATAAAATACGTTATTGTTACCTGATTATCGATTATTTTATTTGTATCCTCGATATAGAGTGGTGAAGTGAATGGTGAAACTGGTAGAGCGTCGTGTATAACACTTTCGTGTTACATAACTTTAAGTCATGGTTTCGAATTGCGCCTGCGTCCACTTAATTTTTAGGAGTTCATTTTAGTAAATGGTTGTAATAATTTATACGTCTATTTGCTACTTGGGAAGTTTTACATTAATCCTCACGGTAGCAAGGGTTCGACCTCTGTGTCTGGTGATAATTAGTTTCCTACTTTTCTCCCGTTATGCTTGGAGTCCCTGGATAATGAGATGGATGCTGACTTTGGAGTCTGACTAATGGCAGACGTAGTATCAGTCAAAAACTGGATGAGATTCAATTAATCTGTTCCCTCCCCACCAAATTCATGACCTTATCTATATTTATAAACTCTATCGATGGTGAGGAAATAATTATCGGGCGTATTTTGTGCGCTTTAACGAGCTCAACCTCCCATTACGTTGAGGAACAATATGTGCTCACGTGATTATGTCTGCAATTAATATCTGTATTTTATATGACTGAAATTAATGACTCAATCAAGAGTGATGCAGCCTAAATACCTTGGGATACTTGGATTATGTAACTTATTATAGTGAATTCAAAAATCCTACCTCTATCCCTCGCTCCAGTCTTATCATACCTACAGACCACAAAGCTCATATTATGACTGACATCAGTTTTCCATGACAAAAATGCCAGCAGTTAATCTAATTATCGACACAGCGATACTAAGTAACTACAATGATGCACAAAATCCAGCTAGAAAGCTAATGAATTGTTCTGAACTTGCTTTGAATTGAATCGAAAAAGGTATTCCGGTTGCTATATGGCACTTAAGATAACAAACATTTGTGCAAAGACATTGACAAAAATTATTGCTATATTTAAGAGAGTCGTGTTGCGAATTAATACATAAACACTAATTGCATTACACTTCAGCTACCCAAATATTTAATGAGATAATTTGTTAATTAAATAACTAGTTGATTAATATTTTGCGAAAGGTTTTTCTTTATAGTGAAATGTCAATATGCCTCGCCGTTCCTACAGTAGCATTGAAGAAGTACTCCTCATTCATCCTCTTCGTGAGAATAGTCACACCTTATTTCTTTCTCTTTACCCCGGGTACGTGTTTCGGAATTTAATTGGCTGTATGGAATTCCTAAAATGCAACAGTATCTGTTTTGACACACGATTTCACACAAATCAACCACGGAAACAGAACTGGCAAATTACCTACCGAAATAAAATTAAACATGTTTCATAAAATAGCATTAGGGTAACCTATAAATATAGTTAAAACATTCTCAGCCTTGTCCAATTTTAATGGTTTCAAAATTTGGAATAATCTAGCTATTTCGGGGTAAGAGGTAAGTCGATTACATCGACCCCAGTGTTCAACTGGTACTTATTTTCTTGACTCCGAAACGACAAAAGGCTAAAGTCGACCTCAGTGGAATTTGAACTCAGAATGAAAAAGAAGGACTGAATACCACTAAGCATTTTACCCGGCGTGCTAACAATTCTGCTAACTCAACACCATTTATTATTATTATTATTATTATTATAATAATAATAATAATAATAATAATAATAATAATAATAATAATAATAATAATAATAATAATAATAAAGAAAAAAATGCTTTCTAATTGATGTATCAATACCAGCAGATGACAACGTTTCTCTAAAAGAAATGGAAAAACTTTCAAAATACAAAGACCTGGAAATAGAGGTAACTCGAATGTGGAATCTAAAAACAGAAACAATTCCTATCATAGTAGGTGCCTTAGGTATAATAAAAAAATATTCAGACAAATACATAACAAAAACACCAGGACTTACAA
>NC_068998.1:42413182-42415089 GCF_001194135.2 Octopus bimaculoides
CAAAAACACCAGGACTTACAAATATATAAAACATACAGAAAATTGCACTACTGGGCACTGCACACATTCTACGCAAAACACTTTCAATACAGTAAACATAAGAGCACCACAGCACATACCCAAGGCGCACAGAGCTGCGCTCGGTAGTGAAGTGAAAGCACGTTATAAAATAAAACTACTGAACAATAATAATAATAATAATAATAACAAGAGCACTCAGACAGCGCAAACCTCCGCCAAGACATCACCAAAGTCCTCTCAACTATTAACCGGAGATGATTTTTAAAATGAGAATATCTGAAATGAATACAACTGCTCTCACAATCGAGAATACTAAAAAGGAACCTGAACGCTCTCAAACATGAATTAAAAAAATGGAAAAATAATCCAGAATCCTTGTCCGATACCGGATCGATCCCCAAATCTAATCAGTTCGTGCCAGTCACGAGGCCAAATATCTCTAGAAGTTTCATCCAAATCCCTCCAGCGGTTCTTGAGATATCTTGTACACGGACAAACAAACAAACAAACAAGCACGACTGAAAACAATACTTAAGGCGGAGGTAATAACAGACCAGAAAATGGAATAGTATGAAGCCGCGGATGAAAGCACTTACGCTCAGTCCAGAGAAAGGTACTATAAACGCTGGTTACATCGACATAAACTTCGTTATTTTTTAAAGTGATTCTCCTATCACCACTACTGTATTGCTCGAGTTGTCATTCCTTTAAGTAAGCTTCTGAATAGCACGGGATATGGGTACTGAGTGTACGATAGACAAGTCAACAACTCCGTTTATATCAGTGGTTCTCAACCATTCTTTTTTTTCTATCTGTAAACCCTTTTGATTGCTATTTTATTGAATAAAAACTAGTTTTATAGATACGCCTTTCAAAATTCCTGTTTTGTCTTTCGCATATTAATTTGTGTAGGTTGAACTATGTAAAATGTTAGAGGAAGAAATCTAGCTGTTTCATGCAATTAATACATCTGAAGTAAAATTTTTTCATGGGCTCTTAAAATACTACTATAGATTCCCAATTTGCTATTTTGATTGCATGAACTCCCAAACATCCCAGAAGTCACATAGACCCCAAGGGTGAACCACCCCTTTACGTGGATGATCTATAGATTTTCACGTAAGATGATAAAAAAGGGAACGATTATAACTGTGGTAAAAACAGCTTGGTGATTCCGACTGAGGGTCAACCAACCACAAATCCAAATTCACCTTGGCTACCAAAACCACAAGCAACTGAACCATTTGTTGTTCTGCAATCTACAGCGGCATGCTTAAAATAATTGCATTCATTCCAACCATGCTTGCAACAGCCGCCCACCTTTTGGCAAATTCGCTGCAGGAGATAACTTCCTTCACTCACAAAGTAACAATAATAATTGGTTGCCAATTAAATGTGTAATTATTAAAGTAATTGGCGTTTAATTGCGTATTAATTTATTCAATGAAAATATTTTGTTTTCCACTGCACTTCATTAACATTTTACTATGTACCTTTGCCGCTTTTGCTGTTATTACTATTTCTGTGTTTATTCCTCATTGTATAATTGTATATCATTCACATTAAGAAGATGTGTGCTTATGCATTAGTAAATACATACATACATACATACATACATATATATATATATATATATATATATATATATATCCCTGATGAGAAGGTTACAGTTTTAATATCAAAGATCCCTATGGATCACACAGGTTGTAATCCTTTGAAACATATGTAGGAATAAAGTATGCAATTATAACATGGGTTTTCTCCAATCCTTAAATTCTTAAATATACTCAAATACCCAAAATTTCAAGGAGTTCCTGCCTTAAAAACAGGAACTAAGCCACAGTTATTTTGTGTTCTTTGCTACATTGGTTTCTATTAACCCATTT
>NC_068998.1:42415242-42417647 GCF_001194135.2 Octopus bimaculoides
ATATATATATATATATATATATATATATATATATATAAATATATCTTTAGTTATATACGTGTATACACACACATATATATGTATTTTGTAGGGTATTTCTAAAGTTTCCAGATGCTTTTTCCTGATAGGTGTTATTAAATCCAATGCTCCGATTACGATAGGGACAACCTTTTTTGTTTAACTCTCGTAGCTGCCAGATCTTAATGTCCTCAATTCTCAGCTCTCCATATTTATCAATCTTTTCTCTTTCTTTCATGATACTATGTTGATCTTCTGGCACTGCCACGTTGATAATTAGGCACTCTTGTTGTTTCTCCTTCCTAAAGATTACTATATTTGGCCTTCGGTGCTCAAGCACCTTGTCTGTCCGGAAGTCAAAAGTCCCAGAGGGTTGTTGCTTTCCCCTTTTCGTCCATTACGTTTTCCGGTGAATGTTGGTACCAAGCACCCGTAACCCCATATCCATACTTACGGCATAGTAGCTAGTGGAGGTTTGGGGGCTGCCTTGTGTCTGCTCTTGTACTCTTTCTGCGCAAGATTTTCACAAGCACTAACAATGTGAGTCACACATTTGACCCTCTTCCCACACATTCTGCAGAAGTCCGTTGCACTTGTGTGGTATACATCACTTTTCACTGAGTAATGTAATTCCATGCTGAGTAGGGTTTCTTCTCTCTTGTTGGCTGATCGCGATCGCAATTCATGAGGGCCTTCAAATCCAATTCTGGTAAATCCTTCTGCATTATCAGCATACTGTAGCAGGTCTTCTTTGCTGTTTACCAAATATTCAGCCACATTTCTTCCACTGTTGATGCACTCCCGTACGCTAATCAGCTCACGTCCACCTTTACTCCACTTCACCTTTACTCCACTTCACCTTTACTCCACTTCACCTTTACTCCACTTCACCTTTACTCCACTTCACCTTAGTGCGGATGGCACCAGGCATTGTTATTATCTTTCGCGTAGCGCGATCGTGTTGGTTATTCTCCGCTTGCGTCTATTCCAGGATGGGTTGCACTGGAGCAGAATACAGTAACAGCCTATATGTTGATGACAGTCATAAGGTTTCTTGAGTTGAATTTTGATTTGAGGCGTTTGAAATATGCAGTGATAACCTTGTCTTTCGTTTCCCTTTGCAAGATATTATCCAGCTCCAAGCGAGCTGGCAGAGTTGCTGAAAGATCGGAAAAATGCTTTGTAGTATTTATTCCGATTTAAATTAAGGACAGCAAACTCTACATACTTCATATGCTATCATAATCAAAGCTTTGTCGAGTCGGATGAAATCTACGTGGGTACTACAACATCTACCATATTTGTATAGGTTAAGAAAACTTGTTCTTCGTGGTTATCAACAACGATTCGGTATCCGTATGTGATGAGTCGTATCGAGACAGAAACAAAAGACCTAATGTCCACTGACGTCTTTCATAGTCCAAGTCTTAATATATTACTTATACTTGGAATTGTACACTCGAAATGATATCGATAGCATACGTTTTCCAAGCCCTAGTGTATACTGACGTCTCAAACATCATTGTAGACGTCGCTATATATTTTTCCAATGCTGTATAATGAAGCTGTAATTAGAAAACGACAACGACAACAACTACAACATTAGTATCAACAACAACAAGAACAAGCACGTCATCACCGCAACCGCCACCACATCACAACGAAACCAATAACACTAGCAGCAATTATAGTTAAAAAGGATACACGAGGGACCAATCGCTGTCCATGGATAGGAGAAAATAGGGTTGTTAAAGCTAGGGAATTAGCGGCTTCCAATATTGAAGGGCTAGTTTATATAATTTCTTATGGTGGTGGAGCAGAAACGGAATGGAGCCTAATTAGGAATCAATAGTCACGTGGATAGATTTTGGCATTTTTGCAAATTTATCTCAAGATCACGCTTGGTTGAGTAATAGGATTTATTCCGAAAATCGTCGTTGCAAATTTTATATATGTATATATATATATATATATATATATATATATATATATATATATATATATACACACCCATATATATATTTATATATATATGTGTATATATATATATGTATGCATATATATATATGCATATATATGTATATGTATGCATGCATATATAGACATATATAAACATATATATATGTTATATATATGTGTCTGTGTGTGTTAGTGTGTGTGTGTGTGTATTGCATTTGGTAATCTTTTTATCTCAATCTACGCACACACACACATACACGCACAAACGCACGCGCACAGACACACACACATATATATGTATGTTTGTTTCAATTCTATTGCAGATTAGATACATACATATATACATTTATACATGCCTACATACATGCATACATAGATACATATATGTATATATATATATATATATATATATATATATATATATATAT
>NC_068998.1:42418641-42419190 GCF_001194135.2 Octopus bimaculoides
ACATTAGTCGGTAAACATTAATTATCGTTACATGTCTTGCCCTACATTCACACACGCTCAAATACGTGTACACATACATGTGCACGTACACATCCTATACATACGTACATGCATAGAAGCATAGATATATGCATACAGACAGACACACAAACACACACACAAGCACATATATATATATATGTATGCATATATACACACATACATGCACGAAGAAGGTATTTGCTGTTAAATTTTTGGCGTGTGTAGAATATGCTATATCCAATACACGGGATTACTCACTAATTTCGCACGCGTATACAAACACACACATACAAACACATACACTCGCATACACTCATACGCATTGACATGTCCCTACATGCACATACCTACATGCAAACATCCCCACCCCTTGTACACCTATTACATCTTTGTACTAAAGTGCAGTCTGACTTCGGCACGAATATATATATTCGTATATGTAATATAGATAATATATATGCATGCATATGTATGTATGCATGTATGTATTTTATATATATATATATATATATATATATATATATATAT
>NC_068998.1:42420343-42422822 GCF_001194135.2 Octopus bimaculoides
TTGTGGGCAATAAAGAAATAAGAGATGTTAGCACACCGGGCGAAATGCTTAGAAGTATTTCGTCGACTTTGCCTTTCATCCTTTCGGGGGTCGATAAATTAAGTACCAGTTGCTTACTGGGGTCACAAATGTTAGGGCCTTGTGCCTAGAATAGAAAAGAATATAGATACATTTCTCATGGTACCAGCACACAATTTACAGATGCTTACATGTTTTTATATTTTCCATGAATTTTTCACGGGTCCACCTAATAACTATATCAATACTGATTGCATGTGCACTGCGCATAGGTATATATTTTAAATATCACATTTACATCAGACCTGGCGTCTAGGTAGGAACTACCACTTCGGGAAAGAACGCAATAAATTTTAACTTTTTCCAACTTATTATCAAAGCACCAATTTAATGTCTAGTATTAGGGTATTAACCAGCTAGAATTCCATCAATTTTTGAACTTGCATTTATAAATTATACATAAATAAATGTATATTTAAAATTTTAACATAGTGGAAATGTAACTCCAAAAAGCATTGCGTAGAACATCTATAATAATGCTGTCAGTAGCCACATTAACAGTATGTGACTTCAATGGTGTTAAACATAATATTTATAAGCTGTCTAACGCCATTTAAACTAAACCAAATTATCCCAAAATTACTTTCTGTCCATGGGGAGATTACAAAATTTTGTATTATCACTTTATTTTAACGACGCAACCAACAGCTTGTGATTATTAAAAAAAGGTGTAGGTATGGTTGTATTTGAAACTATATAAAACATAATGATAGATGTGGTCTCTCCTCCTCTCTCTCACTGTCTCCATCCCTGTATCTATCTCTGTATCTATCTATTTATCTATCTATCTATCAATATGGGAATGCATATATATATATATATATATACACACACACACACACATATATATATATATATATATATATATATACATACACAAATTTATCTATTACATCTACATATATTCAAAGACAAAAACACGCAAACGCACACACACACTCATACACACACACGCACGCACGCTCATACACATGTATATGCACATATATTTACTTGGAGCTCAAAAATACAGAAAAATATGAAAATGATTTAACTCGACAGCTGTTTCCAGAAGTTCAGACTTTCGTGATAATCATATTAGTCATAATTTTCAGGTGAAATATGCTAAAAGATCATCAGCATGCAAAAGGTAACAGGTCACATGGAGATATTACAATGAGTCCGGCTTCTCAGATCAAGTGAGAATTAGCAAATGTTGTTCATATAAGAGTGCCAACAGATATGAATTATTGAAAGAATAGACAGGGCAGAACAAGAACAAATGGAACGGTGAAGGAGGAGGATTTCTATCACACAGGAAGGAACATAAGTAGAAGAGAAGGGACGGAATGTAGGGAGACGGAGGAGAATTTCTACGACATACATCTTCTGATATAGCACCTTCAGATTATCACCTGTTTTGGTAACTCTCCAACAGCCTGCGAGATGTTTCGTTCAACTTCAACAACAACAATAACGGGGAACTAAAAACGTATCTTGATGAATTCTTTTTGTCAAGATCTGGTGATTTCTATCGTCAAGGCACCGAAAAGCTTGTGGAAGTTGGCAAGAAGTCTTGAACAGTGACAGAAAATATTATTAAATGAAATGATTTGTTAAAATAGTTGATGAAAAATAAAGATTAAATTAAATGGAGAGAGAAAGAAAAAAAACACTCAACGAATTTATCTGACAATATATTACAATGGCGCAACAATATCAACATTACCGTAATCCACACATCTCTATGACATACGAATTATAGCGATGGTGATATTGTTGCGCCATTGTACACGAAGCTGAGACCGAGATGATACGGAAAGTTTAATGTAATTAGGTACGCTGTTGTGCCAAATTTAACATAAGCGTCTTTGGAGGAAAATTTTGGAAAAAAAAAAACAATATTAAATTATCGTACAATCATGTTTTAATTCAACGTTTGAGACATACGGTATGCCCCATATAAACGTACAGGCACAAACTCATGTATCTATCTATCTATCTATCTATCTATCTATCTATCTATCTATCTATCTATCTATCTGTCTATCTATCTAGCTATCTATCTATCTTTCTACGTATATGCGAGTATGTATTTGTGTGTATGTATGCATATATGCGTACATTTACTTAATACATGGAACTCACAAAATAATCATTCTCATTAGGACTTTGCATGTGTCACAATGTACATTTATAGAAATACGTGACTTATCTACACTCCTACACACCACACACTGTTATATAATACCATATATATTTGTGTGTATACATACATATATATATATACACATGTACGTGTTTACATATCTATATCTATCTATCTATCTATCCCCGTATATATATATATATATATATATATGTATGCGTATATGTATATGCTTGTATGTAATACATATATGTATATGTATACACACACACA
>NC_068998.1:42423135-42426913 GCF_001194135.2 Octopus bimaculoides
TATATATATATATATCTATATATATATATACATATATGTATATATGTGTGTTTGTGTGTGTGAATGTATCAGTGCATCTGCATGCGTATACCCACATGCTTCATACACACACACACAAACACACACACACACACACACACACACGCACACACACACACACACACAGATATATGCATGTATATATTTGAATATGTATGTATATAATTATATATGAAAATATATATACATATACATACATATATACACACATATATACATACACAAATGCTTATACATACATATATACACCCATATATATATTTACATGCATATATATATATACATATATATATACTCACATATATATATATATATATATATATAATATATACACAAATGCTTATACATACATACATATATACACCCATATATATATTTACATGCATATATATTTCATATATATATATATATATATATATATATATATATATATATATACACACCACAAATACACTAACATATACACACACACACATACGTCCATGCATGTAGATATATATAATCAACTGAGGATGACACGATGATCAGCGTGAAAAAAAAATATCTGGAAAAACAACTTCCATATAGAAATAACAATAACATTACTAAAAAAAGCATTCACCGCGCCACCACCACCACCACAAACTTCAATACCAGCAACAACAACAATATCAACAACAAGAACACCTATGGCAGACTCCTCACTACGTCATGCTGACGTCATTGTTAAAAACCAACAAAGAATGAACGTGTTGTTACAGGAACTCACAGGTGTTGTCGTGTCGCATGCTTCTGTTCGATATATGACTAGGTGTCAGTGTGTGAGTGTGTATAGATATACATACATACACATGTTTGTGTATATATATATATATATATATATATATATATATATATATATATATATATATATATTTATATATATAGATAGTATACATTTATATATATATATATATATATCTACAGTATACATATGTATTATAAATGTATATGCATGCATAGAAAATTGAATACGCACGTACCTATGCATACATCCATTTACACACATACACACACACATACATACATACACACAGGGACGTATTCTTAGACACACACACACACACACACACACATATATATATATACCCATGTACAACCACTCATGTATATGTTAAATAAATGCATGCATAATATATACTTATATATCAATATATACATACTTAAATTTATATATATATACGCATGCACTCCGCCCCACCTATATATATATATATACACACACACACATACACAAATGTATCAATAAGTACAACTTTTCATCTATTTACCGATCTTGATACACACGCACACACATGTACACACACACACACACACACACACACTTAAGCAACACACACAAATATATGTACACTAACATACAAACGCATATGAATTATATGTTTGTGTGTTCATGTTAAGCTATTCAGCTAAAATGATAGCAAAATTTTCATATTTGAATTCGTCTCGTGTTAAATACTATTAAAACCTCGCTGTTTTTGTTTTTCAGATTCACGACATCAAGGTAATATGAAATATATTATCTCTCTCATAAATATTTCAATATTGTTTTCTATGTAGTAAATTAAGGTATTATTGTTTTCTTTGCGTACCCTGTACTAAAATACCCTCTCCAAAAAATACTTTGCTATTTTATTTCTCCTATACAGCATCAGGTATCATTATTAATTGGTACTCCGTCGGTTACGAGGACTAGGGTTCCAGTTGATACGATTAGCGGAACAGCCTGCTCGTGAAATTAACGTGCAAGTGGCTGAGCACTCCACAGGCACCCGTACCCTTAACGTAAACCTCAGGGAGATTCAGCGTGACATAAAAAGTGACAAGGCTGGTCCCTTTGAATTGCAGGTGCTACTCATTTTTACTAGTTGAGTGAACTGGAGCAATGAGAAATAAAGCATCTTACCCAAGGACACAACGATAGAAAAACCCTATCCATTTAAATGTCTGTGTTGTATTACATGAAGATATTTCACTGCATCCCCTCCCAAGCTTTCAGTTATATTGTAAAATCTTTTATCCTTCACTCGCCCCAGGACACTGGGTGTGTCTCGGCAAGTAACTGTAACAAAGATGCAGATAAAAAGTAAAGATATTAATAATAATAATAATAATAATAATAATAATAATAATAATAATAATAACAATAATAATAATAATAATAATAAATGCCCGGATGCAGTACCAGGCAGTGGCTCTCATGGCTTCTGATCTTAATTGATTGGAAGTGGTATCATGTACATTGTTTTGTCTTGGTATAAAAGATGGGCTACAGCAAATATTCTGTTTAATACCACTGTTTTGCTTGTCAGTTGTTTGACCTCAGCCAGTTGAGCATGTCCCTTGGTTGCTGACGATATGTGCATCTCTGATCATGAGCAGAAGTAGTAGGGGAGCATCATAGCCATGTGTTGAGAGGAATTCTTTGGGGTTTGAATAATTCCCCTTTGGAAACTTGGATGTTTTGCTCAACATCCTTAAACAAACCTTATTCAGGGACCTTTTGAGTGGGATGGGCTACTCGACCTGAAGAAAATTCTAACTGGGCCCCACCTGCAAAGTCATGCACTGTTTATCTTCATATGAGATCACTATGTCGCGCACATATTGTTGTGATGCATGTGCCTGGTGTACCCTTATCAGCCGGGTGGTCATGACGGGTATAATGGGCTTCGTATATTTTGCCCCAGTGTCACTTTGATGGCATACACTACTCTCTCACTCAATAATAATAACAATAATCCTTTCTACTGGAAACACAAGGCCTCGAATTTGGGGAAAGGAGTTAAGTCGATTACATCGACTCCAGTATGCAACTGATACTTAATTTATCGACCCCGAAAAAACGAAAGGCAAAGTCGACCAGAGTGGAATTTGAACTCAGAACGAAGCGACGAGTGAAATACCGCAAAGCATTACGTCCAGCGTCCTAGCGATTTTGCCAGAAGAGCATGAATTGTACATTGAATAACGCACAGCAAGTGAACAGAGACTGAGTCGGGGTAAAAAAGAAAGAAAAATAAAATCAGAAAGCGTGGTGCCATCTGGTGTACTACTGTCAAATTTCAGGAAGCATGGAAGTCTTGGAGGGTGTAGTATCCCGATAGCTAACAACTGATGCGGGTAGTTTATTCCATGCTTCAGCAATTCTGAGCGTGCAAATAATGTATGTCTCTGAAAATCATGGATGCTGTGGCGTGTTTTGATTTTGTATGTCCAAGAGTGGACAATTCTTAGTTTGAATCGAACTGGAGTCGATTTTATGTTTCACTCTTTCAGAGGGTGATAAAATAAATTGCCAGTCAAAACACAGGGGTCGTTTTTAACACTCATACAAAACACCCTGGATATCAGTGGTATTATAATAGAAGTCTAAAGATCACGGGTCTGAAAACCAACTGTTGCCGGCTTTAAGTTTTATCATTCGAATGCTTGATAAGATGAACCAGTGAAGTGCTAAGGTCAACTTAATCGAGTATGTCTGTCACACGATGATTTTAGTCCTTCGACCTCTGTTAAAAATCAATATTTTATCGGTTCAAACTCAGGCGCACTGACGCACAGACGCACAGACAAACATCTAACTAACGAACTTCCGTCCTAAATCATCATCATCAACTCCTCCTCCTCCTCCTCCTCCTCCTCCTTCTTCTTCTTCGTCTTCTTCTTCTTCTTCTTCTTCTTCTTCTTCTTCTTCTTCTTCTTCTTCTTCTTCTTCTTC
>NC_068998.1:42427446-42430946 GCF_001194135.2 Octopus bimaculoides
ATATATATATATATATTTATATATGTATATATATTTATATATGTATATATATATGAATGAATTGATAGTGACATAGATAGTTATATTTATATACACATATACACACACACACATGGAGATAAACAGATATTCTGTTCCCAATTTTGATAATATTCTGGACTCCTATTTGTATTTTCCCCTCCTCCACCACAAACGTAGCTTACACACATACACGCATGTATGTATTTATGTATGTATGTATGTATGTATGTATGTATGTATGTATGTATGTATGTGTGTATGTATGCCTGCTTGCATTTATGTATATATATGTATGTGTCGGTATATGAGTAAATATATAAGATGGATATATGTGTGTGTGTGTGTGTGTGTATCTGTGTCTGTGTCTGTGCGTGCGTGTGTGTGTGTCTGTTTGTGTATGTTGTGTGCGTATGTGTGTCTGTTTGTGTATGTTTGTTTGTGTGTGTGCTTGTGCGTGTATATATATATATATATATTCTTTTATTCTTTTACTTGTTTCAATCATTTGACTGCGGCCATGCTGGAGCACCGCCTTCAGTCGAACAAATCGACCCCAGGTCTTAGTCTTTGTAAGCCTAGTGCTCCTTCGGTCTGTTTTGCCAAACCGCTAAGCTTCAGGGATGTAAACACGGACTACATAAAATGAACGAAGAATTGCTTCTCTCCATGTTTTTTTCCTCGGCAAACGCTACCAAAGCACACTAGTTTTGGTCCATGATAGAGAAATCATCCAGAGTAAAAATGATGGTTCTATTGTCGTTCAGTTTAACTTTAATGCTATCTTAATACAATTTATGATTTACCTCAAAGAATTACCGTACATTTACTCCGCCAGATCACGTACATAATTCTACTTATTTTACGACAGCATCCATTTCCTTTTCTCACCACATACTTAACACAAAACGATCATAAGTATAACGTTTTGTCTCCAACACGTATATTAAGGAAATGGCTGAAAATTGTCTAGTTTTCATTGTATGAATTACAAGATCGTTTCCAAACATTTGAAAATAAAGGTACAAGGGTTGACCGTATGAAATTATTGTATCTCTTAATCCAGTAAAGGCCTGCATTGTTTGAGGTACGTTGAAAATAAAAGAAAACTTATATTTTCAATTTATCGCTGTTGCCTCACACATCCATATTTTCTACTTACACACACACACACACATACACACACACACACACACACACACACACACATACACTCATTTCATACATTTATTGTTTTACTCACTTGAGTCACAAAACTAGGGCCATGTTGGGGCCATACTGGGGCCATACTGGGGCCATACTGGGGCCATACTGGGCCATACTGAGGCCCCACCTTTAAGAGTTCAGCCGATCAAATCGGCCTCAGTCCTTATTTCTTTAAATCTGGTACTTATTCTATCCCTATTTTAAATCAACCTGCTAAGTTACAGAAACGTAAACAAACCAGCACCAGTTATGAAGCGGTGGGGAAAATGCAATGAATCTCTCTCTCTCTTTCTCTTTCTATCTCTCCCTCTCATTCATTCATTCATTCTTTCTTTCTTTCTTTCTTTCTGTCACATGCACGCACGCAAGCACACAGACAGGCAGACAGACAAGCACACTCACACATATACATGGAAAGTGCTTCTATATAGTTTTCGTTAACCAAGTTCACTCAGAAGTCATTGGTTGACCCGGGGTAATTGTAGAAAACGTCACCCAATATGTCACACAGAAGGACTAAATCCCAAACCACGTGGTACATACATAACACATACATGTATATACGTAATCTGATCAATAAGTATCCGGACTGTTGCATAGTAACGAAGCTAAATCATGCAGTATAAAGCCGATTGGCAGAGATTGACTTTGAACTGTACTGTGCATGCGCACTAAGTTTAAACGCTCTGTCTCACTTCCAGTGTTTACAACAGTGCTTGGAAGAAACATGTATAGCGTGTGATAATCGCATTGACCATAACAGAGAAAGTTGTCATGGCGATTCCTACTCAGAGGCCCACGCAATATTACAAAAAACCGCACACAAGTGTACGAGTGGTTGAGACGTTTTCAAGATGGCCGATCTTCCTTATATCCATTTCAATTTTGTCTTATTTTCGTTCTCATCACAATTAAAAAAATTTTAATTAGCATTTCTGTTATGAATGATGAACCTATAATTTTTACAATCTAAGAGTCTTTATTTACTTGTTTCAGTCATTTGACTGTGGCCATGCTGGAGCACCGCCCTTTAGTCGAGCAAATCGACCCCGGGACTTATTCTTTGTAAGCCTAGTACTTATTCTATCGGTCTCTTTTGCCGAACCGCTAAGTTACGGGGACATAAGCACACCAGCATCGGTTGTCAAGCAATGCTAGGGGGACAAACCGACACACACACACACACACACACACACATATATATATATACATATATACATATATACGACAGGCTTCTTTCAGTTTCCGTCTACCAAATCCACTCACAAGGCTTTGGTCGGCCCGAGGCTATAGTAGAAGACACTTGCCCAAGGTTCGACGCAGTGGGACTGAACCCGGAACCATGTGGTTGGTAGGCAAGCTACTTACCACACAGCCATTCCTGCGCCTATATCGAAAACCGTTTATTTCATTAACAGAAAAAAAAGTTACAAAAATGCGTTTCAATACACTGTGACGTCTGGCCATTCTTGATTATGTCAAGAAACTATTGGTAACCAAAGATCTGAGGAATTAGGTTTTGGCAGCAGAAAAATGGATGTAACAACAGGGACTGACAATTAACTGACAACGCTGTGACGTCAATAAGGATCACAGGGTACATGATGCGGTGGCTGATAGAACTGGGATTTGAAAATGTAGATTCTGTGGAGTACCATGAATTGGTGGCGACTAGGTGTCCCCCGTAGTTTACTATGTAACAAAATACTTACTTCGGTAGGGGGAGAAGCGAGTAAGTATTGTGGTCAAGCAACGGCTCTTCGTAAATATTAGGAATTTAATAGCTTCTAATTAGAATAATTTTTTCTATGTATTAACATCTTCAAAATATACATACGTGGTAATTGTGTATTAACGTAAATTTGCATACCCGGAATATCATTCTTTGACTCCGTGAGATTGTGTTTCTCACCACCACTGCCGCCGCCGCCGCCAATACCACCACCACCACCACCACTTCAGACGTCAATATCATTACCTAAACTATCGCCAACACCATTATCACGATCAGCACCACTACCACCACCATTACCATCACCACCGCCACCAACACCACCGTCTCCACCACGACTATCATAAACAACAATCACAAGGCCATCACAAAGATTACTACCATCAATTACATCAATTTCATCACCAGCACCACCATCACCACCACCGCAACCATCAACACAATCACCATCATCATATCTGCTGCCGCCATCACCGCCGTCGTGATTCCGATCAAGAAAATCCTCACCTTCAACATCACTAATCCAGCCACCACCCACCACCAC
>NC_068998.1:42431601-42432234 GCF_001194135.2 Octopus bimaculoides
ACGACGACGACGACGACGACGACGACCACCACCACCACCACCACCACCACCGCCTCCACCACCAGTCACAGTACGTCCACCAACTTCGTCATCATCATCACCAGCAGCAGCAGCACAACCATCATCAAAATAAGCTCACCATCATCCTCGCCAACACCACCACCAGCACCCCCAGCGGTAACAACATCAAAAGAATTATTGATTTCTCATTGATCCATCGACAGACATACATACACACATACGCTCGCACGCAAGCATCCATACACAGACACCCGCATATTCATTGACATATTACACACTCACATACACTCACACACACACACACACGCGTTAATTTACACGCATACATATATTCACACATACATGCATTTCCGCACACATACACACACATATATCCCTATAGAAGATGACGTTCGCAACTACACATGTACACACATGAGCGTATATCCAAATATACACATGTACACATATATACATACGTATATCCGTATGCAAAGAGACAGAATGCCACAACCGCATACATACACATATCTATAAACACATATCTACTCACATACTCACAAACTCATGTCCATTCACACACACACACACACACACACACACACACACACACACACACACACACACACACAC
>NC_068998.1:42432611-42434124 GCF_001194135.2 Octopus bimaculoides
CATTATTACAGAAAAATAACAACGCCACACAGTGGACTTCTCAAAATAACCACATTTAGAACCAATTAGGTACTAAATGTGGTTATTTTGAAAAGTCCACTGTGTGACGTTGTTATTTTTCTGTAATAATGCCCTTTATATAAATATAAACGAATAATTATATTCTTGGAAATAGAAATTTCCCTTACGAATTTTTTTACACACTGGCTTCTTGATAAAATTCCTGTAAAAGAGTTTTATCCCTTTTTGAATTTATATATATATATGTATATATATATATATATGTGTGTGTGTATATGGTAAGACACTTGTCGCGAAAGCAAAGAGAGCTGTGGGTTCTAGTCCCATGCGTGCGAAAGTCCTACTTTTATCCGTTGAGGGCTTATATGCCCCAATATTAGACGATTTTCTTCAGTCATTACACCGTGATCGCTTAAAAGCTTCAAGCTTCCAAAAATTATATATATATATATATATATATATATGCAGACATCCACATATGTAGATCCATATACACGTATCCACACACGACCCCCACCACACACACAGGCGCGAGCACACACACACACTCATCCGCACACGTATATGTATCCCTTACACGCATACCTACATCAATGCGTATAAATCCACAGACACAAACATACAGTCGCATGCATAGACTCGACTAGAGAAATCGAAGACATACACATGCATGCACACACACATATGTCCACAGCAAAACAAATGCATACATACACGTCCACATACATATTTACATGTATATGTTCACAAATGCAGACACATCTACAAATCCACATGCACGCTTACATGTATTTACACACACGTATCCATACTCAATCGTCTATGCGCACACACACGTATTTATTTCCATATGCATAGAAATATCTGCATTCACACACATACTCATTCATACATACAAATATCCACATTTATATACACATACACCCTCAGTTGCAGATACACACGTATACACAGATACTCAAACTGACATTCTCACATACATAAACTGATTCTATACACACGCGCGCGCGCACATTTATACATACACATACAACTGCATGCACAAACACATCAACACATTCGCACATAAGTACAAATGCACTGACACACACGCACACACATACACATACACAAGCATGGATCCACATTCACAGACGTATGGATGCGCACACGCATACATGTACACATGCATTCACACGCACGCCTTCACAAATGCTCAGAAATGCACGCATAGATCCACATTTGCAGACACATCGATGCAGACGCACACATATCTATACATACGTTCACAGACAGACTCACACACATGCATATACACACATCCGCGCTCACACACACACACATGCATGCATATACCAGTGATATCTATAAATTAATCGCATCCTTTCTAAACTCCAGCTACTACTACTACTACTACTACTACTACTACTACTACTACTACTACTACCACCAACACCAACATCAATATTACTACTACCACCATTACGCCATCACCACCGCTGCCACCAGCACC
>NC_068998.1:42434538-42435899 GCF_001194135.2 Octopus bimaculoides
ACTATTTATACCAACATCACCATGACCACCACCACCATGACCACCACCACCACCACCACATCCACCACCACCACTACCACTACTGTGAAAAAGCGGCCAACCGACTTTCAGTGATGCATTCACTTGCATTGTTGCAGCTAGTGACTTTGCATCCATGCAGCTTGAGTGCATTCGCTCCCCCCCCCCACTCCGCTTCCTTCTCCTCTTGCCACCTCTCTTTCTCTCTGTCTCTCTCTCTGTCTCTCTCTCTTTGTCTCTTTCTGTCTGTACGTCTCAGCCAGCGCGTGCGCTCTTGTATGTGTGTGTGTTTGTGTGTGCGTGTATGTATATGTGAGTGTTTGTGTGATGTCTGCATAGGGAGATATGCTCATTGTTACTAAAGACGGTGGCTGTGGTAGTCGTTGTGGTGGTCGTGGTGGCAGTTGTGATGGTGGCGGTTGTGGTGGTGGTTGCAGTGGTTGTGGCTGTAGTGGTGGTGGTGGTGCTGATGGTGGTTATGGTGAAGGTGGTAATGGTGGTGGTGGTGGTGGTAGTGATGACGATTGCGATAATGATGGTGATGGTAATGATGTTGGAATATAGTGTTGACAGTGCTGTTGGTGGTGGTGGTGGTGATGGTGCTGGTGATGATGATGATGATGATGATGATGATGATGATAATGATGATGATTGTGGTAGTGATGGTGTTGTTGTTGTTGGTGCTGGTTGTGGAAGTGTTACTATTGACAGAATGTGGTTGTTCAGGCACCAGATCAGCGCCAGAACTTTTTTCATAAATTATAGACATCCCAGCCGTGACCAACCTATTCCAAAGCATCATCTAGAAATAAATTACACCAAGACACATGATTGCATTTCATTAAAAGAACAGTAGAGATTATTTTGAGAGAGATTTGGCTGCTATGTCTTGCAGATCAAGCCACCGTGTCGGCGCTCTTTCATTGTAACGGCCGATGGAGGTGGTGGCAGTGGTTGTGGTGAGAGGTAGACTTTGTACTGGTGGTTGTGGTTGTGGTGGTGACGGCCTTTGCACATTGGTGCATATGTATACGTGTGTGTGTGAGCGCGTGTGCATGTATGCACATGTGCAGGGGATGCAGTGCTTGCACGTGTAATATGCACATACGTGTTGATGGCTTTTATCTGCATGACTGGCATTGCACATGTATATACGAATATACATATATATACACACATACACATTTACTCCACACACACACACACACGCACACACACATACACACACACATGCACACGAACACACATATATCAAGGAACACATGCATATGTCTGTGTGTGTATGAATGTATTTCTCAATACATATATATATATATATATGTATATATATATAAATATATATA
>NC_068998.1:42436393-42437440 GCF_001194135.2 Octopus bimaculoides
TATATATATATATAAATATATATATATGTATATATATATAAATATATATATATGTATATATATATAAATATATATACATACATACATACATGCATATATACATTTAGATATATACATGCGAGTTGTGTGTATGTGTGTGCATTATTATATGCACACCTGTGAGTATGTGTGAATACTTGTAATTTTGTAGACCTGCATGTTTATAGTTATACATCTGTATGTGTATATGTGTGTATGTGCATATTTGTATATAGGTGTGAATGTATACAGGTGTGTATGTGTATGTATGGTATATATATATATATATATATATATATATATAAAGATGTTTATATGCATGCATGTATGCGTGTATATGTGACTCACCTTGCCACAATATTTACGTGTGTATATATGTATGCATGTATATATGCAGATGCGTATCTGCTTGTTTCAGCATGCATGTGTGATGCATCTAGTTGTGTCACTGTGTGTGCATATATGTGTGTGTGTGTTTGTGTGAGAGAGAGACAGAATGTGTGAGTGTGTGTGTGTATGCACGCATCTAATTGTCTAGATATGCGCACGAGGACATGTGTGCCTTTGCACAAATGTGAGTGTGTGTGTGTATGTATATGTAAGCGTGTTGAGACAGGCATATTTATATATGTCTCTATGTGTAAACGTATCACATCTGTGTGTATGCATATGCGTGTGTGCATATGTGTGTGTGGGTGGGTACAAGTAAATAAGTGTACGTGCGCCATGGTGTGCACATTTGCCGGGTGCAACGCAATAAATGGAGAAGTAGAAAGTCAGTGCTAACACAAACAGTCGGTGGTGGTGGTGGTGGTGGTGGTGGTGGAGATGGCTGTGAGGATGTTGTTGTTGTTGTTGAGGGTAGTAGTAGTGGTGGTGGAGACGATAGAGTTATTGTTGTTGTAGGTGGTGGTATTGGTTGTAGTGGTGGTAGTGATTGTGGTGGTGGTTGTGGTTGTGGTGGTGATGGTGGTATGTCAAATGGTGTTGTGTTATTGTGATAATGGTATGCTGGTGTCGGTGATGTTG
>NC_068998.1:42437922-42438712 GCF_001194135.2 Octopus bimaculoides
GTGATGGTGGTGGTAGTGATTGTGGTGGTAGTGATGGTGGTGGTGGGGTGTTGATGGTGGTGGTAGTGATGGTGGTTGTGGTAGAGGTGATTATGGTGTTGGTTTTTGTTGTGGTTGTTGTAGTGCTGGTTATTGTTGTGGTACTGGTGGTTGTGGTGATGGTACTGTTATTGTTTGTAGTAGAGGTGATAGTATTAGTGGTGGTGGTGACAGAAATTGCAGTAGTGAGAGTAGTACTGGAGTTGTGGGCTGTAGTGATAGCGGTGTGAGGGAAAATCATGGAGGTGATAGTGTTGAAGTTAGAGTTCATGGTTGTGTACGCTGTAGTAGTAGTGGTGGTGGTAGTGGTGATGCTGTTGATGATAATGATGATAGTGATGATTATGATAAGGAGGAGGAGGAAAAGCAGGAGGTGGGTGATAATGGTGATGATAGTGATGCTGGTGGTGGTTGTGAAAAATATGATGATGACAACGACGACGACGAGGACGACAGTGATGATGATGATGATGATGATGATGATGGTGGTGGTGGTGGTATTAGTGGGGATGCTGTTGTTAGTGATGACGACGACGATGACGACGACGAAGACGATGATGATGATGATGACTACGACGATGATGATGATGATGACGACAACGACGATGATGATGATGATGATGATGACGATAATGATGATGACGACGATGATGATGATGACGACGACGACGATGATGATGATGATGATGATGATGATGATGATGACGACGATGATGATGATGATGACGACAACGACGATGATGATGATGAC
>NC_068998.1:42440378-42441038 GCF_001194135.2 Octopus bimaculoides
TATATATATATATATATATATATTTACAGATATATATACATATATATATATAGTCAAATCGAACATTAGAAGTTGAACATTTAACAATCGAACAATAAAGATAGCGAATAACAAAACAACAAGAGGATGTATAATATATGGAATGTATTAACTTGACTCTCAATAAAGGTGGGAAAAAGAGTGTTTTTGTTTACGTTTCGTGCATAGCTCTTCATCAGAAAAAGGAGAAAGGAAAAATCTAGAGAAGGAAAAAGTTTACATGGCTGAAGTGACCGGCATTAATATAAAATTCAGGTTGACAGAGAAATAAGAAATTGTCATGATCTTCATTAGCTTACAGCTGTTTCTGCTAAAGGGCACAAAGCATTCATAAATGAATGCTTTAGTATCACCCTACAGCTTCATCAAAGCTTCAAACATGAAGTAAAGTTTTATTTTGGGAAGGAAAGCATTTCCATTCATACATACATATATACACAGAAAAGCATTACCAACAAAAAGAGTAGAAGTATAAGAAGAACATTAATTCAGGAGTACTCGACTGAATTTTTGTTGTAAATCATACGTGTATTCAGTTCTAACATTAGGTTATTAGTAACGCTATGCAAAATAATATATACCTGTATAGAAGCATATATATATATATATATTTTTATGCGC
>NC_068998.1:42442995-42444976 GCF_001194135.2 Octopus bimaculoides
ATATACATATATATATATATACATATATATATACATATATATATACATATATATATACACATACATATATATACACTTTTATACAGATACATATCTAATAAACTAATTACCTATCAATTAATCTATCTAACTCTATGCAGATAATATTTATGTATGTGAGTGCATGTGCACGCATGCGTGCGCATGTGTGTGTATACACAATTATACGCATGCATATACACATACATGTGCACACATCGATGATTGTATTTTTCACACTGGTGTGAAATGTAATTAAGCGTAAAGAAGTACTCAATACTGTTAGATAGATTGGAATATTAATATTCATTCCGAGATAAGTCGAATATTAATATATCTTATCAATATTTATTAATAGTAATTCTCTATTTTCTAATAATTGGTTTCAAAGTTTGGCACAAGACCGGTAATTTCGAGTGTGTGTGTTGTGTGTGTGTGTGTGGGGGGGGGGGTGATGTCGATTACATTGATCCCAATGCTAAACTTCTACTTATTTTATCAATCCCTGAAAAGGAAGAAAAAGAAAAGAAAAGAAACGGTAATTAAAACCGGGTGGAATTTGAACTCGGAGAATACACGCTAACGAAGTGCCGCAAACTAAGTTGCTCGGCGTGCTAACGATTTGGCCAGCTCACCGTCCTGTATATTTTCTTAATACTGGTTTTTAAATTTTAGCATCAGGCCAGCTAGTTCGGGGGAGTGGTCAAGTTTATTACATTTGATCGCAGTAGTCAAATGGTACTTAATTTATTGAACTACGAAAGGATGAAAAGCAAAGTCACGTGTGCGTATGCTCACAAAAATGTGTGCATACGCACACGTGAGGTTTGGTGCATTCATGTTTACAAAGCGATTTAACTATGTACTTGGTTTTTGTAAGAATGGGGAGGTTAAAAGTAAACTTAAGTTATCCATATATTAAAGTAAATTAAATTATGTTAACGGTTACTCAAAATTCATTCCAACTACATTGGGTGAAAGTACATTTATATGCGTGTATGCACCTCGTGTGTCGTTCAGAAATTCTATTAAGTATCTTCTCCTTAGTCCACAGAATAGACAGGGATTTTTCTGAGCAGAGACGGCATCCTCTGGAAATTATATTGTATGATTTCGTGTTCCTTACTATGGACCAAGTTATGCTGTACTTCATTTTATCCTCCTTCTGTCACCATACAAAATCTGCCAAAGATGTTGAATGTCTCTTATTGATAGTTCTAATGCTGGCAACATGGTTACGATAACGATTCTTAAATGTATCAGTCGTCTGCCTAATGTACCACACCTTGTTTGCACGGTACATTTATATACAAGATGTGTACTCATACTGCTGTGTAATGGTAAAATTAACAAAATAAAATACTCTATCTGGTGATGGATAAATGTTATTTAATGAATAGTATATATTTTTATGAGCTACTAATTTTTTTAATGTCTGGTGCTTTCACAAAACCCTCAGGTTATGCCCACATGCCATAATATTCTAAAAGAGGCGATAGGATGAGAGAATAACAAGGAAGGGCGAGAGGATGTAAATGTAAAAAGTGAAAACGAAAATGAAAATAAAACGCGGTGCAGAATTAGAGTTATGTTCCCTTTGACCGTAAAACCATAAGGCTGAATGGATACTGGCCTAGGGTCTGCGGTATACCTGCTCAACCAGGTGAGGGTGGTATTTTCCTATTCACCAAAAAATTTAAAAGATTGTGTGAAGTGAAGGCACCAGACGTGTTCAAAAAGGCTGAGATGTTTTCATAGCATGATACTATTGTTAGCTCATAAAAATATATAGTGTTTATTGAATAATACGTACATACATACCAATACACGCGCGCGCACATACACACAGTCACACACACACAGACATACACAGAGATCCACACACAGACACACACACAGACAGACAGACACACACACAGACACACAGACACACAGACACACAAACAGACAAACACACAGACGC
>NC_068998.1:42444986-42445761 GCF_001194135.2 Octopus bimaculoides
ACATATATAGCAGGTCATTAAGAATGAAATGTCTGATTCTCTTATGCACCAAGTTTGCCAGTCGTTAACTCTAATGTTTTATCCTGACAATTCTTTGTTTTACAATATTGAAGAGTGACATCATCACTTTTCGAAATGCAATTCATGATGTCTGATTATATTGTGAGTTTTCTCTTGTAAATCAATTTTTGGGAACCCGTGGATAGATAAAATATTCGTCCTGTTTATGACTGGGTGCCGCTGTGGAACGAATGCATTCCAGACAGCTCGAAACATCAGTGAGGTGTTTGGTGAAGATATGGCGAATGAGCGCACTGTACGTCGATGGTTTGAGAAGTTCCGCTCTATTGACTTTAATATTGAAAATCAGCCGCATGATTGACCTCAGACCAAGGTGGATAATGATGAGCGGGGAAACTATTGGAAGCAGATACGTCTCAAAGTACGCATGAGTTAGCAGCAAGGTTTGATGTTTCGATTCCAACTGTATTAGACCATCTGAAACAAATCGGCAAGGTTAGGAAGCTGGACAAGTGGGTACCACACGAACTGAACGAGAATCAAATGACACGTTGTCTTGAAATTTGCTATTCTTTACTGTCACGGCATAAAAGCGAACATTTTTGAATCGTATTGTTTGTTACTTGTGATGAAAAATGGCTTCTTTTCAACAATATATATGCCTTCTGATAAATATATATACATATACACGCACACAGATGTATCTACGCGAACGCGAACATATAAGGATTTATATATATATATATATATATAT
>NC_068998.1:42446138-42447130 GCF_001194135.2 Octopus bimaculoides
CATATATATCAGCTCACACATATGTGTGTATATACACAGACTCACAGGCTCACAGACACAGACACACACATATATATATACACATATGAACACTTACACAAAAGTATACGTAAATATATATACATATATATATATATATATATATATATATATATATGTGTGTGTGTGTGTGTATGTGTGTGTATGCATACACAAATACACCCCCACACACATACACGCATGTATGTGTGAGTGTGTGCTTGAAACGAAAATGAGCTGTGAGAAACAACTCAGAGAGGCTAGTGGCACGTATTTGAAATGGAAGGACGCGCTAAGAATATATATCTACAGCATACAGTGAATTTCTTGATTTACTGAGAGCTCCGCTTCCAGAAGAGGTAGACTGGTCGCTCAATGGCATTTGCTGCCAACACTACGCGAGAAGGGCGAGATAACTTTTGGGAATCCAAAATTTTCCAAACATGACAAGCCATTACCTGATTTCCTGTAGATAAGAGAACAGCTAATATCACATGTTTCTTTATCAATAGGCGTTATCAGCAAAGCATTATTTACGATATCTTATCTCCATAAGAATATTACTCAGAAAAAGAATGCAGTAATCCCTCGACTATCGCGGCTGTTATGTTCCACCCCACCCGCGATAAGTGAAAATCCGCGAAGTGGCACTGTGCTGTATTCATTAATTTATTTCAGTCCATTTGACTGTATCTATGCTGAAGCACCACCTTTACTCGAACAAATCAACCCAGGGACTTATTCTTCGAAAGCCTAGTACTTATTCTATCGGTGTCTTTTGCTGAACCGCTAAGTTACGGGACGTAAACGCACCAACATAGTGTGTCAAGCGATAGTGGGGGGACAGACACAGACATACAAACACACTCACACATATACTTACTTGGTAATGGATGCGTGGCGTTCAATTAAATAATTATATAATACACACACACACACACACACACACACACACACACACACACACACACACA
>NC_068998.1:42449561-42450697 GCF_001194135.2 Octopus bimaculoides
TGACCCTCAGACATCAGTGTGCCGAACGACGTCGTCGGGTGAAGTCGTACTGCTACGAGGTGCGTCTTTGTTTTGCAGTGCTTCATCTCTGTTCGTCGATTTATGCGATGGCTGAAAAGAAGGAACGACGTACTTCCGTCACATTCTGTTTTCTGCCGAGGAAAATGGCGGTCGAAACTGTTGTCATGCCTCAAACAGCTTACAAGAATGCTGCCATGAGCAAAACACAAGTTTACGAGTGGTATTTCACGCTTTCGGAATGATCACATGTAGCTTGAAGACCAATCTTGTTCAGGGCGCCCTTGTACCTCATGAACAAATGAAAATATGAAAATTCATGAACTGATTTTGGAGGACCATTGCCGAACAATTGAGGAACTTGTTGGTATGGATGGTGTGTCATGAAGCTCCTGCAAATGAATTTTGAGCGAGGAATTGCGAATGAAAAGAGTTGCAGCAGAAATTGTGCCTCGCTTGCTCACGGAAGGTGAAAAACCGTTACGACGGAATGCGTGTCGTGAACTGAAGGAACAGTTGGGGTTTGATCTGGAACTTTTTTTTCGAAGGTCATCAGTGGTGACGAAAGCTGGTACTACGGCTACGACCCGGAAACGAAGCAGCCATCAGGTCAATGGAAGCATTCGATGTCACCACGCGCCCCCTATAAAAGCGCGCCAATGTCAAGACGATGCTGCTTTGTTTTATCAATGCGAAAGGAATTGTCCACACAGAATGTGTCCTCCCTGGTCAAACTCTTAACCACACATTTTACTTGGCAGTTGAAGCGTTTGCGAGACGCGGTGAGACGAAAACACGTGGGGCAGTGGCAAAGTGGAGAGTGGTGGGTTTACCATGACAATGTGCCTGCACACTCTGCCGTGAGTGTGAGACAGCTTTTAACCAAATATGGCATGATCCCGCTTACCCACCCTCCCCATTCACCCGATCTTACTCCCTATCTAGCTGTTTGTCTAGCTAGTTGTCTAACTAGCTACCTAACTGTCTGTCCGTCTTTTTAGCTATCTGTTTGTCTAGCTGTCTCTCTGTCTTTCACACACACACACACTCTCTCTCTCACATACAGTTTCTCTCACACTCTCTCTCTCTCTCTCTCTCTCTCTCTCTCTCTCTCTCTA
>NC_068998.1:42452498-42455187 GCF_001194135.2 Octopus bimaculoides
ATATATATATATATATATATATATATATATATATATATATATATACATATACAGAGGGAGAGAGAGAAAGAAAGAATGTGGGTGAGATAGATAGATAGATAGATATATAGATAGACAGATGAAAGTACTGATTCGATAATAGATTAATTTAATTTAAAAACTAGATGATATATGTTTGCCAAAGAAAGTTGTGTTGCGTCGCGGAAAATGTCTAAAAGAGCATGCATAATGCGAGTAACAGGATTATGGAACTGTTTGTAGTTACTTATTGTTTACATCTGTCGGTTACAAAGATTTTAGTGCAGTATTAAAGTAGTGCAGCATGTAGGCAGATTAGTGCAGTATATAAGTACTTTAGTGAATATTTATATATAAGCAATTAGTGCAATATGGAAGTAGGTTTGCGCCTCATATATATTCAGTTCAATGCATGTAGAAGCTATTTAGTGCAATATATAAGCAGTTTGGTGTGGTTTATACCTAATCAAATGCAGTGTATAAACGGTTTGGTGCATATATATGCAGTAGAGTGTTATCTATAAGCTGTTTAGTGCAGTATATAATATATCCATAGATGTGCAGTTTAATGAAGTATATAAGTAATTTAGTATATTCGTTGCTATTATGCAAAAGAGTCGTAAGTCCAAAACGTTGCCTTTCCAGAAAATGAAACAGTAGTTTCATCATTCTATAGCAAAACATTTGTACTACACTTTGACGAGTTTTGATATCTTGGCATCAGAAGCAGCAGGAGATACGATAGTTTGACAAAGAAATCCGGCTGTTGGAAGCAGAAATTAGATATTGAAAAAGAACAAAACGCATTTGGCCAAATTTGGACATACGATAGTTTAACATAATGGCAACGATATATGTATACGGGGTTTAGTGCAGTCTACAAGCACGTTATACATGTACTTAAGCAGTTTGGTACGGCATATAAGCAGCACAATGCCGTATATAATCAGTTTATAATACCATATTTTCTTGTGGAACTTTTATGTTCGGATTTGTATGTTTTGTTACATGTATGTGTTCTCAATACCAAAGCAGGGCAGGTATCTCGGGTCATTTAGAATATTTAATTGGAGTAAGGTAAATCAAAAATGGAGAAGTAGAAGTAATTGATGTCTTACTGCTGTTTCTGCTATATCCCAGGTAATGGGTCAACATCTCCATACACTGAATAAACCGTCATCAGAGACAAAGCGTGTATGTGGGAAAGTTGCAGACTGAGAATTCACAGTGTATAAAAGAATAAAAGAGTAGCTAGGATAAAGACTGGAGAATAAAGTTCACAGTTCATCTTGTTCCAGAGGGTATTGAAGTTAGTTCGTACTTCCACGAAAAAATTTTTTAAATGGTCCAAGTGGCGGTATACCCACGCGGACCATTTTTCTTACAAACTAACCACTTAATCTCTTCCTTCAATCTGAATGCATCATTCAAAATACTGCCTAGATTTACCTGGGATTATACTTAAGGGACTGTACCTTCACAGAAGTACGGACTAAGTTCCATACTCTAACTTCCATACTACAAGATGAGCTGTGAACTTTATTCTTCTATCTTTATTCTTCTATCTTTATTCTTCTATCTTTATTCTTCTATCTTTATTCTTCTATCTACTGTTTTATTCTTTTATACACTGTGAATTCTCAGTCATCAAGCTTTCTGCATACACACCTTGTCTCTGATGACGGAACACCCAATGCATGGAGTTGTTTACCCATCACCTGGGATATCCCGGAGACAGGTGTAAGACGTTAATTACTTCTACTTCTCCATTTTTGATTCACCTTACTCTAATAAGATATTCTGAGATACACGCCCTTCCTTGGTTTTGTTGTCCAATCTCCATATGTGTGTGTGTGTGTGTGTGTGTGTGTGTGTGTGTGTATGATGTGTGTGTGGGTGTCTGTGTCTGTGTCTGTATATGTGATATATAACATAGAAAATAGATCCAAGGTGCACATATGCCACCATTTTCATAAGATCGTGGGCGACACCGACTGTAATCTGGTGGTTAGTATCGGAGAATATGATTTTTTAAAATCATTGTATCCCATCTACTCTTTTGGCTTTCACAAGTCAAATATTCCATTTGCTATTCAACCAATCGTCATATCCTATCGGTGCTTCTACGAACAAATAAACATTAGTTTCTTGAAAGCACAATCAATGGCGTTTGGTAGATAGGAACATATTTTGCGGCGGATGGTCAAGAGATACACTTGTTTCATTGAGCGTGGATAAACGTGAACGATTATAGCGAGTCTCTGGAATGTCATTTTCAAGACATTAATACATCAAACTAAGAACGAAAGTATTGATTTTGCAATAAGTATCATTGCGCTTTTCGCTAGGCTTCAGTGTGTGTTTCATATCTATTGTGACGGAGCAAAAGCCTCGATATTGTTTACAGAAGGCTATTGTAGGAGGTAATGCGTTATATAACCGAATTACTTGCTATTTCTGCTCCATTCTTGTTACAATAGTGTGTGGCTTATGCACGACACTGTCTTGTATACAAGCATATATATAGTATATATATGAATGTGTATTTGTGTGATTTGTGTAGGTGTGTAAATGCAACAGCATGGGCAGAGTCAGTGACTGAAACATGAAAAGCTGAGTAATTACATATATCAATGTCTTTCTCTCTCTCTCTGTCTATCTGTATATGTAT
>NC_068998.1:42455654-42456684 GCF_001194135.2 Octopus bimaculoides
TATATATATATATATATATATGTATGTATGTATGCGTATGTATACACTTATGTATATATTTATATATAGGCATGTACGTACGTATGTATGTATGTACGTTTAGATGTGTACAGTATATACAGATATGCCTGCTTATATATGTATGTCTATATATAGTGGGAGCAAGTTCAAAGTGCTTATCGGTGGTTGAGTTCTGTGAATTATACAACCAATGTTATTGTCATAACTTGGCAATTAGAAAGGTTAGAAAATTGGTAGTAAATCTTGACGTCACCACTTATGTTTTAATGGCTGCCAATATGACGTTATCACTTTGATATGGTTGTCTTATATATAAACCATATCATTATTTTACCTGTGTTCAAATTCTTTCATTGCTTTAAGTTTTCTTTCTCATATTTCATAAATATATTCGCCTATTTGCTTAGTTTTATGTACACTGTTACTCTTCTTATGTTTGTATATATATATGTGTGTGTATATGTATATGTATGTATATATATGTATATATATACGCATATATATATATATATATATATATATATATATATATATGTGTGTGTGTGTGTGTGTGTGTGTGTGTAATTCTCCCACTCACTATCTCAGTGTCTCACCCATATTCCCTGGCTTTCTCTCTATATACATACTCTTAAATATACATATGTATTTATATATGTATATACACACACACATATATATAGAGAGAGACAGACACTTATATTCATATATATATACATGTATATGTGCGTATATTTATATATGAATGCACACACACGAAAACACACATGCATATGTGGGTATATGTCTGTATATGTGTGTATGTGTATAACACAACTATAAAATTGTTCTTTATAAATATATTCCGTTTAATGCAGACTCCATTGAAATTCTTTGCCATTAATCTCCACTTCATAATTCCTTCATATACTCCAAAGTTAATGTTCAATTCTACCGCGCGCGCACGGACACACGCACAGACATATATATATATATATATATATATATATATATATATATATATAGTAAAAGT
>NC_068998.1:42456694-42460077 GCF_001194135.2 Octopus bimaculoides
CACGCACAGACATATATATATATATATATATATATATATATATATATATATATAGTAAAAGTGTTCTTGTTAGATTAGATATCTCACTGTTTAATATCTCACTGGAATGGACTCGTCTCCCATAACACACCGGGGATGAAATATGACGATTTAATATTTGTATTCTAGTTTAGGATACGTGAAAGTAGTACACACCGCGCATACACACAAACACAAACACACACGCACATATACACGCAAACACACACATTCAAACGCACACACACAAATGCACGCACATATGCGCGCGCGCGCATACACACACACACGCACACATATATATATATGAAATATCCATGGACGTATTTACATAGGCGCAGAAGTGGCTGTGTGGTAAGTAGCTTGCTTACCAACCACATGGTTCCGGGTTCAGTCCCACTGCGCGGCACCCTGGGCAAGTGTTTTCTACTATAGCCTCGGGCCGACCAAAGCCTTGTGAGTGGATTTGGTAGACGGAAACTGAAAGAAGCCCGTCGTATATACGTATATATATATATATATATATATATATATGTATGTGTGTTTGTGTGTCTGTGTTTGTCCCCCCACCATCGCTTGACAACCGATGCTGGTGTGTAACTTAGCGGTTCGGTACTAGAGACCGATAGAATAGGGACTAGGCTTACAAAGAATAAGTCCTGGGGGTCGATTTGCTCGACTAAAGGCGGTGCTCCAGCATGGCCTCAGTCAAATGACTGAAACAAGTAAAAGAGTATATTTACAACGGATGAAATAACGCCGAGCACTTTGACCGGCGTGCTAACGATTTTGCCAGCTCACCGCCTTTCCCTGATTTATATAATACCAAGACATGATTGTCACGCTTGGAACATCATTGATCATAGCTCTACTGGATCAAACTGACCTCGTGGCCTCCTTAACAGAAGACAAAACGACAGCAATAACAACAACAACACCAATAACAACAACAACACCAATAACAACAACAATAGTAATAACAACAACAACGCCATTAGATCATTAGTGTAATTAGCAAGCTTTATTAATTGCCGTCCATAAATTACAACTTTAATTATCATCTTAATTAAGATGACATAATTAAAAACAAAACAATACCATTTCTTTTCTCTCTTTATTAATTTATTTTGCATTACGCTTGTCTGTTTATTACAAATATGTTACTCTTGTTATTGTTGTTGCTGTCTTTGTTGATGTTGTTGTTGTTGTTGTGTAGCCCCGGGCCAATACTGGACCAGCAGATTCACAAGCAAATACGTTCCGGCCTTGACCATCCTGCCTTTTTATATATATACATATATATATATATCTAACTACATTGGCCGACATGCGTTTTTTCTTTGTGTTTTCTATTCTTTTTTCTTTCCTTTTGATGGCATGGTGCAGTTGAGGGTGGTTTGGCTGTTCTTTCTAATAGATCACATCGAGTACTCTCCGCCCACCACCACCACCACCACCAGGTCGCTGGAGATGTCGTTATTCATGTACTGTTGTTTTGATGTTCATATTGTTGCAGCAGTCGCTGTTGTTGTCATTGTAGCTTTCAGCCTTGCTACTCTTATGGGTCTTAACTATTGTTTTTGGTTTTGTTGTCTGCAACGAGCTGGCAGAATTGTAAGCACGCCGGACAAAATGCTTAGCGGCATTTCATCCGTCTTTAGGTTCTGAATTCAACTTCTGCTGAGGCCGATTTCACCTTTCATCCTTTCGTGGTCGATAAAATAAATACCAGTTGAGCACTGGGGTCGATATAACCTATCAGCCCCTCCACCCCACCAAAATTTCGGGCTTTGTACCTATTATAGAAAGAAATATCATTAATATTTCGCCGGAGTCCACTTTGCCATTCATCCTTTCGTGGTCGATAAAATAAGTACCAGTTGACTCCTGGGTTCAATGAATCTATTGTACCTATTATAATAAAATCTATTTTTATCATTGCACCGAGGTGATTACATTTCATCCTTTCAGGATCAATAAATTAAGTACCAGTTGATTACTGAGGTGGGAGGTGGGAAGACAATGTAATCGATCACACCTCCCACCAAATCTCAGGCCTTGCGCCTATAGAAGAAAGGTTTTTATTGTTGTTATTGTTATTATTACTGTTCTTGTTGTTATTGGCTGTTACGGTGGTTGCCATTGGTGCTACTTTTGTAATTAATGCTATTATTGTTATTATGGTGCTGCTCCAGTATGACCGCATCTACATGGTTTCATGGTTTAAATGAACAAAAGAATTTGCTGGTGGTATCCCTATTGTTATTATTGCCGTTAAAAAATTTTTGTTTTTATTAAACTCGACCTCGGCGGAATTTGAACTCATAACGTAAACACAGACGAAATACCGCTCAACGTTTCGCCCGGAGCGCTAACGACTCTGCCAGCTCGCCGCCTTATGGACTTACTCATATTGTTATCGTTATACTGATGATGATGATGATGATGATGATGATGATGATGATGATGATGATGATGATGATGATGATGATGACGATGATGACGACGACGATTTTGATGACGATGAAGATGATGATGATGATGACGACGACGATGATGGTGATGAGGAAGAAGATGATGACGGTGATGATGATAATGATGACGACGATGACGATTTTGATGATGATGATGAGGATAATGATGATGATGGAGATGACGACGACGATTTTGATGATGATGACGATGATGATGATGACGATGTTGATGATGAAGACGATCATGATGATGACGATGATGATAGCGATGATGATGATGATGTCCATATTTATGTCTATTCATCATTCACGGGACACCTCCACCACCACCTCCATCACCACCATCCCCATTATCATCAGTATCATCAACGTCACCTTCATGACCCCTGACAACAATAACAACGACAGAAACAAGACGAAATAATGAGGTGATCGATTGATCCGAGAGAAACCGCGACCCCCCTCCAAGCCAGACCCTGCTGTCATATCAAATTAACGAATAAAATTATAACTAAAATTAAGTGACAAGTTAAACGCTAGAGTAATGGAGATATAGAAAATGGGAAGGTCGCGGCTGGAAGGCGTCGGGTCAGCCATAACACGTTAATCAATGTGCAGTTAGTTCCGTTGACACAGTAACTGAAGAGTCATCGCGTAAATCAACGGAGGTCCTTTTACGTGATGTGTGTGCGTGCATGCGTGTGACTCACAGGGGATGTATGAATGCATGTGTGTTTATATGTGTGTTTATATGTGTGCTTATGCGTGCAAATATGTATATATGTTTGTGCATGTGAGTGTGTGTATATATATATATATATATATATGTGTGTGTATATATATATATATATATATATATATATATATATATATATATATATATATATATAT
>NC_068998.1:42461352-42462534 GCF_001194135.2 Octopus bimaculoides
ATATATATATATATATATATATATATATATATATATATATATTTGCATCTATGTATATGTAGGTTTGTGTGTATTTTTTCTGTGTGTGTGTATGCGCGTGAGTAGGTCCCTAACTTATATATGTGTGTGTTAGTTATAATAGTAATAATCGTACTAACCAGAGTTACGACAACTAGTTTATTAACTTTGCCACCAGATGTCCTCTTGCTCCGGGATATTTGTCTTAATTAAAACACACTGCTACTACTACTACTACTACTACTACTACTACTACTACTACTACTACTACTACTACTACTACCACCACCACCACCACCACCATCACCACCACTACAACAACTACTATTACTACTACTACTACCCACCACCACCACCGCCACTGCTACTGCTGCTGCTGCTGTTGATGATGATGATGATGATGATGATGATGATGGTATAAGATTGGGTGGTGGGGGAAGGGGAGAGTTTTAGAATCAACAGAAGACGTTATTATATTTAGTGACATAAAGGGAGAATGGTAACGCCTGTAGACTAAGGTTCGCTTATCATCTGAGTTCAATTCTGTCAAGATGCGAACCATGGTTGCGGGTTATTAAGGATTTTTGTGTCTCTGTGGATCTGTGAGGTAGGGTTCACCTAGGTGAGAACCGTTGAGAACCGGGGTTTGTCAAATTTAGTGGCTTTATGAGACGCGGAGTCGCCCAGAAACAATATTTTAATAGTGTAAACGGTTCTGAAAGACGAACTACACACTTCCTGGTTTAAGAAGTACATATGGTATACATATGGTACAATCTAATGTTTCTTTGTTTTTTTTTAGTTCACTACATCTATAATGTTAAGCTCACATTCCGGTAAAGAGTGTGGAATGTTTAATTCAGCACATCGATGGTTCGAGTCCGTATCGCGAATTAATTACCAGCAAATAATTTTATTCAAAAACAGATATCATACCTAAATGAGAAATTTCAGTGGTGCCATATAATAAATTGTCTAGTGAAATAGTGTTGGTGTATTTGGTTCAAAGAACAGACGTATCATGGATCGAAAGACAGTCAAGTTTATACAAAAACACAATCGAAACTGGCAGCGAGTTTGTGTCCTAGAAAGATATTACTAAAAAAATATAGTTTTCCCTGAAATCATTAGAAAGTCAATACACTCACTCAAACTCATGTATGT
>NC_068998.1:42462634-42464813 GCF_001194135.2 Octopus bimaculoides
TAGCTCACCTCCGCTGTTTACAACAGAACTTGAAATGAAGGTGTGAAGCGTGTGATCGTCGCACTGACCACGACACGGCAAGTTTCGCGGAGACTCTGCATTAGAATTTTGTCAAAAGCTTGCCAATACCTACTCAGAGGCCTACGCAAAGTTTTCAAAATGTTTTGCATCGTTCTCAACGCAATCAAGGAGATCTTGTGCAACTGATACCCGAGTGTCTTCTTGGTCAGCCGAAAACAGTTTTGGCACAAACATGGCAGTCACACGTCTCATACTCAAATCTTCTGTGATAATGGACTGAACTGAGCCGTAACTAATCTGCACATCCTCTGATAACTCACGGATGGAGATTTTACGATTTCTTCTTACAGCTGCACGCAAATCCGCGATGTTTTACTCAGTTTTGCCAGTTGCGGGTCTTCCAGAACGTTCGTCGTTATCGACATTTTTTTCGGCCATCTTGGAAACATGTGAACCACTCGTACACATGGGTGCGGATCATTCACTATTCTGTATACACTTTCCGCGACTTCTTGCAGTCATCTGAGCAGGTATCGTTATGACAACTTTCTCTGTAACGGTCAGTGCGACTATCACACCCTACACACCTTCCTTCCAAGCACTGCAGAGTTCAAGGTCAATCTATGTCAAGCAGCTTTACTCTAGTTGCTTTAACTTCGTTACTATGGCAACAGTCCAGATACTTATTGATTAAACCTCATAAGTGTGTTTGTGTGTATGTGTGTGTTTGTGTGTGTATGTGCAAAGTAGCTTGTGGAGGCGAAATGGCCCAGTGGTTAAGGTAGTGGACTCGCGATCATAGGATCGCCGTTTCGATTCCAAGACCATGCGTTGTGAGTGTTTATTGAGCGAAAACACCTAAAGCTCCACGAGACTCCGGCAGGGGATGGTGGTGAACCCTGCTGTAGTCTTTCACCACAACTTTCTCTCACTCTTACTTCCTGTTTCTGTTGTACCTGTAATTCAAAGGGTCAGCCTTGTCACACTGTGTCACGCTCAATATCCCCGAGAACTACGTTAAGGGTACAAGTGTGTGTGGATTGCTCAGCCACTTGTACGTTAATTTTACGAGCAAGTTGTTCCGTTGATGGGATGAACTGGAACCCCCGACGTCGTAAGCGACGGAGTGCGAACAACAATGCAAAGTAGCTAGTTGTCAAATCTCAACAAGAGGTGAGAGTAGTGACTATGCGAAGAAGTAAAGTTAATCACCACATCAATATGGCTGTTCAATGTTGCCACTGTTTTAACCCAGATAGATCTTTCACCAACTGGTTATTAGTGCAGCCAGCACCTTGAATATATTGCAAGCAGGGGAGAGAACTCCTACCACCCTCTAGCTGACGACGGGATCGCGAGACCGAGCCGGTTTTGCGCTAGTTGTGCTGATCCTCAATCGCTTATATTTAAGCACTTATATTTATATATAAATGCATATATTCTTTTCTACTCAAGTTACAAGACCCGAAATTTTGTGGGAGAGAGTCAGTCGATGAGTTCGACCTCGATCCCAGTACGAAACTGGTACTTGATTTATGAACTCCGAAAGGATGAAAGGAAAATTTGGACACATAACATAAAGACAGACGAAATACCGCTAAGCATTTCGCCCGACGAACTAACGTTTCTGCCGACTCGCCGCTTTATAAATGTATATATTAAATGACCTGCCATTGATTACCGTATATAGATACATACACATATATATATATATATATATATATATATGTAGGTATGTATGTAATGCATTCATGCACGTCTGTATGCATATGTATATGTATATGTATCCTGATACTATTCGGGCGATATCATATTTGCTTATTTAGAATAAAGTTTCTAGAATATTCTGACACAAGTGGGAAAACTCGTAACATAACGTTGACATATCTGTCTCAACAGAATACTTTATAGATTCGCTTTATTATTCAGATACAAGCGTAGACATAAACATGCTTACATATATAAATACATACCACCTCCATACCCCACGCCTCTCTTTCTCTGTCTGTTTGTCTGTCTGCTTGCCGGTCTGTCTGTTTGTCTTTATCCTCCTAATCTATCTATCTATCTATATCTATATCTATATATATATGTATATATATATATTATATATTATATATATATATATATATATATATATATATATATATATATATAT
>NC_068998.1:42465668-42466524 GCF_001194135.2 Octopus bimaculoides
TATATATATATATATATATATATATATATATATATATATATATATATATATATATGTATATATATATGTATGTACGTATATGTATATTGCGGTATGTCTGTTGAACTCATGAGTATTATTATAAAAGTTTTTCTAGTTAAGTACGTAAGTGCCCATTTAAGTACGAAGGAGTTGGTGTCTGTATGTATGTATGTATGTACGTATGTATGTAAATATGTATATATATATATTTGTGTGTGTGTATGCATGTGAATATATTGTTGTATGTGTGTATATAAATGTATATGTGTACTCACATGAATGTGCATCTGTATATAGACGTGTATGTCTGTATACGCACGTATATTTTTATGTGCACTCATACACACACGAAGGCGCGTACGCACACATACACACGTGCACACAATCACATGGCTAATCTACATGCATGTGTAAGTATATCTGCACCTGCATACATACGTCATGTATGAATGAAGGCATATATATGTATATATGCTTGTGTATGTGCTTGAATGTGTGTGTGTGTGTGTGTGTGTGTGTGTGCCCGTGTGTGTGTAAGTGAGAGAGAGACAGTGTGTGTATAAGTGTATGTGTGTGTGTGTGTTTGTGTTTGTGTTGATGCAACTGTAAGAAAGAGTGCGTGTCTGTTTAGTGATGATTCATAAGTAGATATGTAAGTTTATTCTTGTCTAGACAAGCCTTCATATAATCCATATACATATATATACACACGTATATATATATATATATATATATATATATATATATAAATATACCTATATATGCATAAATATATACATACAATTCATACACAGACAACATGTATGAATAAATATATATGTACATATATATATAT
>NC_068998.1:42467411-42471457 GCF_001194135.2 Octopus bimaculoides
CAATATCTGGCCTCTCACAATACCCTATAATGTTATTGCAAAAATATGTAATATGTAATCATACGCGTAGGAGTGGCTGTGTGGTAAGTAGCTTGTTACGAACCACATGGTTCCGGGTTCAGTCCCACTGCATGGCACCTTGGGCAAGTGTTTTCTACTATAGCCTCGGGCCGACTAAAGCCTTGTGAGTGGATTTGGTAGACGGAAGCTGAAAGAAGCCCGTCGTATATATGTGTATATATATATATATATATATATATATATGTGTGTGTGTGTGTGTGTGTGTGTGTGTGTATACGTTTGTGTGTTTATGTTTGTCACCCAAATATCGCTTGACAACATTTTTTGTGTAATGAATAATCATATTATGTAATGTTCATTAAATAAATTCTTGTTCGCTTCTCATTTATTTAATTTCTTCTTTCGCTGTGCACTCGAGTAATGCTGTCTTCTGGAGCATGTGTATATTGAATTTTTAGTTATTATCGCTGGTACGCCTAAGTGAATTATTGAAAAAAATATATATGTATAATTTTAAGTGTGTCTCCACAGAAGTTTTGTGGAATTTAGAGCTAACACTGAAAGTCAGGACTTTTCTTTTGTGAATAAGTCTATGTAAATAATGCGATCGAATATAGAAAAATAGAGAATGGGTGTATATGCTTATTTCGGGAGTTATTGTTCCTTTCTCAGTGTCACATACAACTTGTGAAGTATCCACGAATACATTGCTCATATAATCAAGAAGTTTGGTGGTGTAACATTATTGAATAGACCAATTTACATATTAATTACTGGTAGGATCATCATATTTCATTTTGAAACCGTAATATTCTACTAAGTATACTAAAGGTTTATAAGTCAATACCGTATCCTCCTTCTGTGTCAACAGTGCGTTGGTTTCCGATTCTTGTTGAGCGATGAGGAAACTCAACGAGTGGAGCCGTGATTTCCTCTTTAATATCCGGGTGAATACTGGACTTTTCCCATGGTTGCTGAACCTGTCTGGTGAATATATTGATGCGCAAGATCAGGGACGGAATATTCATCTGCGAATCCAAAGCTTACTGTGGCTGGATTCTTGAAGAAGCTAACATCACGGCAATTTGACCACCTGTGTATTTAATACAAGCTTACAGATGAGAAGCATCACTGCAAATGAGACTGGCTCAATTTAATCTATTTGATACAAGCATAGCGATGAGGAACATTATAGCATTTGTCTCAATTTGACCTTTTGGATATTTGATACGAGCTTCGCGAGGTGTAGCGTCAAGTAGTTTCATATGATTGAGGTTGAAATCAAATGTATTAGAATTAAATCGTTTACTTAAATTTTCCTGTGTTCAGACACTGCAAGCTCAGCAGTTTGGAGGAGAGGTAGCAAATCAACTACATTGACCCCAGTGCTTGAATGTTATTTTATTTTATCGACCGCCAAAGAATGACAAGTGATGTCAATCTAGGCTGGATTTAAACTCAAAACGTAATGAGTCGGAAGAAATGATGCTAAGCATTTTGTCCAACGTGCCAGCAATTCTGCCTGTTCGCTGCCTTTGAGATTATGTTGTAAAATAAAATATGAATGAGATATTTTGTTGACCTGTGAGTAATACAACATACCCTCGAAGTAAAAACTAAAATCTTCTGCACTTTCTTTAATAATTTATACAGCCATAATTGGTTGAATTGCTAAGAGATTTGGTTCCGAGTGTTGCATTAGTTCTAAAGCGTAATGGAACTTCAGGTAAAATATATGAGAAAGAACGAGGCGTTAATTATAGAAATATTTAGGAGAATGATTACCATCTTGGCATTGTTTTTGCAGTGGAAAATTAGGATTTAGTGATGGTAGGGGTTTAATTATTTGTGAGAAAGGAGACACTTATTTGGAGAAGTTACTAAACAAGCCCAGTTGTTATTATTATTGTTTAATTAGATGCCAGTTAAGGAGAGAGTTTGAAGTACTGAGGGACAGGTTGAAGAAGATTATTTTCAATTTTTAGATATATGTTTGACAGAGAAGATATCTGTCATTGTCCAAAATGATATTCGCTGCCTGAGTAAGTGAATTAAACGTAGACAACATCAACTTTTTGATGTCAATTTTTCTCCTTACGACTATAAAATCATTGATCATGCTAGACGTATACCTCCCTGATATCATTGTTTGTAATATAGCACCCACCACTCTTTGAAAAGTTGCTCGGATGACAGACCTCACCCCGTGAAAGGGGCATCCTTATAAATTGAAATAACCATTGATCAACTTGAAATACAGTGTATCTCTTATCGTTCTCATTTTCTCCACAACTAATTAGAAATTAGCCAGGGTCAAAGTTTGATTTATTGGAAAGAGATAAAACGTCTTTCTAAATATAAATTAATAGCGGAAAATTTAATTCTCGTCGATACATAATAGTTATTTATTATACTACATTATCCATATAAACACAGACACACTCATAGATATACATACATGCCTATACTCATACATTACAAAGCCGTCTCTTATCGCCATTGCGGAATGGAAGCTGATAGTATGCTGCTTTCATATCCAGTTTGGTTTGTTGTAGAATTTATTGTTGGGAATAAAATACAACTCATGTGATCTTCAATATTAGGAAGTGGAAAGGCAACCAGAAAACAGCAACGAGTTATCGTTTGTGAAAAGTCAATAAAAATAATGCGTTGTTTATCATTGCTTCTTAATGTTACAACTTGTACAGGCCATGGAGAGAGAAAGAGAGCTGAATAATGGGGACATCACCAAGAAGTCGTTTAGCGTCTTTCAAAAAGATTTCGTTATGCTCAGAATTTTCAAAGCATAGAATAAATTACCCACATCGGTTATTAGCTACCAGGACACTGTAACCTTCCAAAATTCCACGCTTCCTGATAATCGCAAACACCACTTTTGATATGCCTATGCACCGCTTCTGTTTCTAATGTTAAATTTTCTGAATTTTAGTGTTTTATTCTGTGTTCTATGTCTATGAGATCACATCCGGAATGAAGGATGTCGTAGCAGAATACCACCATGTTTTGCGTGGTGGTTTTCTGCGACAATGTCCTTCATTGGCTGGTCATGTCGCTGGTCGTGTCGCTGGTCGTGTCGCTGGTCGTGTCGCTGGTCATGTCGCTGGTCATGTCGCAAGGTTCACAGACAATCGTGTGAACGGAGGAGACCACTCGGAATATCTCCAATAAGGTGGGAAGCCGATTTAAGAAAGATATTTAGAACAACGTGGAGGAGAGTGACGAGAGCACGTGGGGAACGTAGCAGATGCTGTGTCCGGCGGAGCCGAGTTGGCACCAGACACCCTGGCCGATCCAGGTAATCCAGGTGACTATGCCTGCGCTTTGGACAATTAATGCCGTCTTCCTATACGTGATTTGATTCTGCTTTCCGCCCCTTTTTATACCCATTTCAGATGAGTTGTAAAGCACCTGAATACCATGTCCTATAAACTCATAACGAATATTTTATTAAACTTCATCATCCTTCGATGTGGTTGAACAACCAATCCCAAACGGTCGGGCTTCACGTATGTATGGGCTGTGCAATTCTTCTCTTCGATCACGGAATACATAATGTGACTTGTGAGACCTTCGCTCGACTGATTTCGCCCTGTCAACGTCTTGTGCTTCTAAGGTAATCTGTCTCACGTTTACCCACCTACTGCTGAACGGACTGGAGCAAATGGAAATGAAGTATTTTGTTCAAGTACACAACGAGCAGCCGGTCTGGGAATTGAAACCGTGAACTCACGATCATGAGCGAAACACCCTAAAGCACTTAATCATCCGTGTCTGCCTGGCTTGCTAGCTATCTAGTTATCTATTTCTCTCTCTCTCTTCTCCCTCCACTTCTCTCTCTCTCTTCTCCCTCCACTTCTCTCTCTCTCTCTCTCTCTCACACACACACACACATAAACACGCACACACACGCACTGTCTCTCTTTTTCCCTAGGTTTATCTAGCGAACCCTGCGTCTGTCTCTTTATATATTTAAGTATCAAACTATACATACATGTATATATATA
>NC_068998.1:42472085-42472767 GCF_001194135.2 Octopus bimaculoides
ATATATATATATATATATATATATATATATATATATATATATACACATATGTATGTATATTTGTATGTATATTTGTGTGTATGTTTGTAAGTATGCACGTATGTATGTATATAATTATTCTATACATTAAATAGCCGAAGTTAATAGTCTACGAAATAATCATGTTTAATATCAATAAGTCATGTCAGAACTTTGAACATTTAAACAGATACAGGAAATTTGAAGTCTAATGACATCACTCTGGACATGGTCATTTCAGGGCCAATCGATTTGACCTCTGACACACTTCATGTGAATAGCCACTAACCAGACGCTGAACCAGTGACTATTGTGGCAGATACGCTATTAACCAATCAACTTGGCCATTAGTAAGTCTCCTGCATACGTATTCTTACATATACATACGTACGTACGCACACAAAGTCACACAATTATTATATATTTAAACACTCACTCACACAATTATTATATGTGCATCTGGTTTGTATGTGTGTATATATGTTTGTATGTATGTATGTATGGATGTATGTACCTACGTACGTACGTATCTACTCTTCCTATCAGTTCCTCTTTTCTAGGTTTCTATCTATCTATCTATCTATCTGTCTGTCTGTCTGTCTGTCTATGTATGTATATATATGTACAAACACACACACACATATATATATATGCATATATATAT
>NC_068998.1:42477823-42483561 GCF_001194135.2 Octopus bimaculoides
AAATAAATAACTTGCCTTAGGGACATAATATTTATAGGGTTATATTTTTTCATTTCATTTCAAAATACGATGGGGCACTCTTCTGTATGTATGTCATATGTGTAATACAACGACATAGATAATAACATGTGTATGTATGTATGGGGTGGGGTGGGGGGGGTAAACTCTAATAATCCCCATTACTTTATATTGCTATAAGTATTGCTTAATAAGTACTATTTTGCATTAGTTCTATATTTATAACTGTAGAAAATCAGTTTTCTTTTTTTCGCTGCTTAACTTCACAATAGAAATCGTAGATCACATCCGTTTTATTCCCTGAATACCTTCAGAATAGAAACCGTAACTTAGATTTCACTCCAACATTTTTCCTTTGTATCACGTATTCCACATCAGAATTTATGAGGTCAGCTGTTATTTTTCTATCTCACTTCAGCATATTTGTACATCTTTTCATTTGAAAATACTCCTTTTCCCTCAACATAGGAAGAAAAAATTCGGTGGGGGCACTCTTCTGTAAGTATGCCATGTGTCATATAACGACACACATAATAATGTGTGTGTCATTGCGCGCGCGTGTGTGCATATATATATATATATATATATATATATATATATATAACTGTAACAACCTCAATTACTTTATATCGCTATAAGAAAAGGAGGAGCTGACGTTGAGAGTCATCCAAGTATATGAATGTTTCTTTTTGAAGCTGCTTCTTCATAAAATAAGAGGACCGATTTCCTTCTCCTTCCTAAGAACGATTGATGGTCAGACTGTTCGTAATTGCAGAGAAGCCTGTTTAGCCTTAAATGTGTTAGAAGATGACAATCAGTAGAATAGAACAATTGTTGAGGCTTCAGTGTTACGCACACCTATTTATTTGAGAGATCCGTTTGAAAATCTTCTGAATTGTGAAGTACGTAATCCATTAGCATTGTGGCACGAATATAAGAATGATTTATCAGAAGACTCCAAATATCAAGCACAATTAAGGTTTCTTGAGAGAAAAATAACATTCAACGATGACATATATAATTCTGCTTTGGTTTATATTGAAGATCGCATTGTCTCAATGGGAGAGGAGGAGCTCAGAAAGTTTGGCTTACCTGAAACTTATCGAGATGAGGTGAATGATTTGATCGCAGAAGTTTTGCTAGAAACTTCATATGATATTGATTCATTAACAAGATTCCTTGAAGAAAATGTCCCGAATCTTTTGTCAGACCAACAGCTTCCATATACAACAATCATTGACTAAGTGACACATAAGAGAGGAGGATTATATTTCTGAAAAGCACCAGGAGGAACTGGAAAAACTTTTGTTACAAATTTAGTGCTAGCCAAAGTTCGGCAGAAAAGGAAAATAGCCTTAGCTGTAGCGAGCTCTGGTTTTGCTGCGACTTTACTCCCAGGAGGTCGAACATCATACGCAGCATTCAAGCTGCCAATCGATCTGACTTCAAATGGTGAACGTGCATGCAATATTAATAAAAGTTTTTCTTTAGCTCAAATTCTCATGAAATGTTCTTTGATCAAATTGGACAAAGCTGCAATGTACCATAGAATATCAGAATCAGTAGAAACTGTTAACAGAATGCTGCAGGATTTGCGCAAACCCCGTTTGTTTGATGCGAGGTGTTGCAGTAGTACGTACGTTCAAGTGATTTCAGACAAACTTTGCCAGTGATTCCCAGAGGAACAAAGGCGGATGAATTGAAAGCATGCTTGAAATCATCTATGATTTTATGGAAACATATCAAAGGGTTAAAGCTTTCTAAAAATATGACGGTACATTTACATGAGGATCCTCTGTCGGAACAACTTGCCCATACTGCTTTGCAACTTGGAGAAGGAAGGCTAGATATCAATTATGAAGATGACTTGAATCCATCAAAAATCTGCACGTTGGTCAGCTCGGTTGAAGAACTTACTGAAAGAGTTTTTCCAAGTATAATTTTAAATTACAGAAATGCTGCTTGGTTGTGCGAAAGAGCAATCATGGCACGAAAGAACGTTTCTGTGAATAATTTAAATGAAAGACTCGAGAAGCTATTACCAGGAAACGAATATACATACAAAAATATATAGAATTTGTTGTGGATGAATCGGAAATATCCAATTACTCGGTTGGGTTCTTAAACCCAGTGCAGCCTCCAAGAGCTTCTCCTCGTTGTCTTTCATTGAAAATAGGCGCTCCAGTCATGCTTCTGCGTAAACTTTCTCAACCAAAGCTGTGCAATGGCACAAGACTTGTAGTCAAGAAATTAATGAGAAATATCATACAGACCACAATAATTTCTGGGTGTGGAAAAGGTGATGCTGTTTTTATTCCTTGCTTACCTTTAATACCTTCCAATAAGCACTTCAAGTTCAGATGACTTCAATATCCAATATGTCTGTCTTTTGCGACGTCCATTAATAAGTCCCAAGGTCAAACTATGGAAGTTGATAGTATGCAATTAGAAGAGTACTGTTTCTCCCACGGCCAGTTATATGTTGGTACATCCAGAGTGGGGAGCAACAACAATCTTTTCATTTTTGCCCCTGCTAGTAAAACCCGAAACATTATCTATAAGGAAAATTTTACCATGCTAAAATTTGCAGAATAACTTTGAATTGATAGTGTCAACATCACACTATATTCGCCTACGAAACGCTATTTATTTTTACGTTTGTTGTAATTCTTCAGTTCAATAAATTATAGTACATATGTTTTTAGCTTCTGAACATTTATTTATTGATCTTGTACTGGACATAAGCCAAAGTCTATATGGGGTTTGCTTTATTTAAAGACAGAAATACTATAGATCATGGATCAGAAGTTTATATCAGCTCAATCGTCTACATGAATGTCAACATCCATTTCTTATATATGTTCAATACAATCTAGGTGAATAATATAATAATAATAATGATGATAATAATAATAATAATTATTATTATTATAGTAACGCCAGAAAAGGTCACAGAAAACGAGAAAGCAACCATACTCTGGGATATGCCAACACACACATATAGAGAAATTAAGGCCAATAGACCAGATATAGTTGTCAAAGATCATGAAGAAAAAAAAATGCTTTCTAATTGATGTATCAATACCAGCAGATGACAACGTTTCCCTAAAAGAGATGGAGAAACTTTCAAAATACAAAGACCTGGAAATAGAGGTAACGCGAATGTGGAATCTAAAAACAGAAACAATTCCTATCACAGTAAAAGTATTCAGACAAATACATAACAAAAACACCAGGACTTACAAATATATATAACATACAGAAAATTGCACTACTGGGCACTGCACACATCCTACGCAAAACACTTTCAATACAGTAACCATAAGAGCGCCACAGCAAACCACAGCACATACCCAAGGCACACAGAGCTGCGCTCGGTGGTGAAGTGAAAGCACGTTATAAAAATAAAACTACTGAATAATAATAATAATAATAATAATAATAATGATGATGATGAAAGCAAGAAGTAGAAGAGCAACAACAGCAATATCAACAACAATAATAATAATAATAATAATAATAATAATAATAATAATAATAATAATAGCAATGATAGTAATAACATTCTATTCGACACACAAAGGGCTGAAGGAGATACCAGAAATATGAAAGATAAGCATCAAACAACGGAAGGCAGGGGTAAGAGATGTGAGAGAGCAGGTGAATGATTTTAAAACTACGCACCCACGCATGCACACACACACACACACACACTCACACACACACTCACACTTACACACTCACACACATACACGCATGTAATATTTATGCATATATTTATACATTTGAAACCTAATTGAAAAGTTTAAAAAATCGCAATAATTATAACGTGATAATAATTCAAGGAAATGAAACATCAAAGATTACTGGCTAGATTGATTTTGCAACTCTGCTCATTAAACATTTCTCAATTTGTGCAAATGTGCAACGAAATGCATCAGTGAGCATTGTTTGGGAGATATGATGTTGAAAAACACCAGCAACATGTGGGTATTCTTTTTCAATTTCGCTGTAGTATCTTAGTTTTAATTTTATTAATAATCTATCTTTTGCGTGTTGTTTATATTCTGAATCTTACTGTTTTGTTGTCATTCTTATGATCTTTTGATAGCGTTGACGCTAGATAGGCATAATTTTTGAATATTAGTTGGGTTTTTTTTTTTCACTTTCGAAGAATGGCGAAACTTAATTCTTCGTCGTTATTTTCCTGAGGTATCTCTGTCATTTTGAAAAGAATTGTTCTTCACCATTCAGTTTCCTCGTCTTACACCGAGTCTTTTTCTTTTACTTCCATGCTTTCACTTATGATTTGTAGATTTTCATCTTCAATTATTATTTCTTCCATATTGCACAATGATGGAGTATAACTACAAAGTATCACTGTTAAATGTGTGTACGTGAAATTTTAAAATTTTGTAAAACATTTTTGTTCCTGTTGTCTATACCAATCTAACGAGGGCAGGCCTTTGCTTTCCCAATTAAAGGTTTTTTTACAAATGCTACAAAGAAAATTTCATTTTGTAATGTTTGAAAACATGGTCTCGAAAGAAGAAGGAAAACGGGCGCTTCCTACTATTACCGTAAAAGAGATAAATAATAATAATAATAATAATAATAATAATAATAATAATAATAATAATAATAGTAATAATAGTAATAATAATAATGTGGAAATTTCGGATTCACTAGAGGATGTGCGAAAAGCACAGATTCACAAGAGACTATGTAAAAAGTCTGGGCAGAGCACGGAAATGTTACACATATGAACTAGAGGGCGTCACTGAGAACAATGAATATAAGATACTTTGGGATTTTACAATCTAGTGTGACACCCTAATCAATGATCAGAGAGCAGGCATTGTTGTGGTAAAAAGGAAGCCAAGATCATAGATATTGCCATACCTAGGAATGCATGCATAGATGAGAAGGGGCTGGAAAAGATTGAGGAATACAGACTGCTACAAGACGAAATTGCAAGAAAGTGGACAATGGGGTGAGTAATTGTTATCCCAGTAGCTGTAGGGGCACTCGGAGCACTAGCAAGCAGGTTCGAGAAATATATCGGAGAAATTAGAATTGACATAAGTGCAAGTCGGGCCCAAAAGCTGCTCAGTCAGGGACATCTAGGATTTTGAACTCGGAAGGCAAAGACGGGCGAAATACCGCTGAGCATTTCCCCCCGCGTACTAACGATTCTGCCAGCTCGCTGCCTTAATAATAATAATAATAATAATAATAATAGTAGTAGTAGTAGTAGTAGTAATAATAATAATAATAATAGCTTCACGTTTTGGCAAAAACAAGGCCAACAGTTTTGGAATAGGGGTAAGTCGATTACATATCGACCCCAGTGCTCGACTGGTACTATCTATCGTATCTATCTCGAGAGGATGAAACGCAAAGCCAGCCTCGGTGGAATTTGAACCCCAAACATAAAAGTCAGGAAAAAATGCCACTAGGCGTTTTCTCCTACACGTTAACGCTTTTATCAGATCGAAATTAATAATGATAGATAGGCTGCCAGCTTCTCATCATTATGCAAATTAGCAGGCATATTGCCAAATAAATAACGTGCAGTATCAATGCAAGCATGTAACCATTCGGATCAATGACAGCGACCGGACTTCACCGAATTGTGACGAAGACCTACATTAATTTCAACGGAGGTGACATAACTGAAGAATGTCGTACTTTTCAGGGGGAAAATCCGTTTTGCCTCT
>NC_068998.1:42484026-42494312 GCF_001194135.2 Octopus bimaculoides
TATATATATATATACTTGCAAAATGGACGTGTTAGAATAGAGGCAGCTGATGAATAATTCCAAGTGGCTTTCTGTTTTCCTATGTGTTCGTTCCGTTGTCTGTAGTTCATTGTTCTAACGTCCTGTACCCTGATATGCATCTACATACACATGTAGATGAAAGTATATACATATATGTGTGTATACATGCATATATATTTTTTGTATTATATATATATATATATATATAAGGACGCACATACTCAAAAGCATATACACACGCACGCACGCACACACACACACATATGCATAGCTGTACAAGTGTATGTATATGTGTGTGGGGATGTATCGGTTTGTCTCTCTCCCTCCCTCTATTTCTTACTCTCACTCTCTCTACATATATATATGTGTGTGTGTGTGTCTGTGTGTATGTGTGTATATATATATATTATATTTACATAGTTACGTATGTATATATGCGTGTATGAGAGTGTGCGTGTATTTACCATCCCACCTAACTGGCGCCAAAATTGATTAGTTGAGCAATCACGTGTGTTGTACTGTACTGGATTTCTTTGGCCATATTTCGGAGTTGCTTTGTGTGTGTGTGTGTGTGTGCGTAGTCGTGTGTGTACATGAGTTTGCATGTGTTTATGTTTGTGTGATGTGTATTGTATATACTGGTTGTGCGTGCGTGTGTGCGTGGGTGTGTGTGCTTGTATTTCTTCATTCGTTTGAGAAGACTATCTCTTGGGGTGAAGGTGAGAGAGGGATTCTGTAAATGAGGCAAGATATTCTCCTCGTACAGGGAAGGTTGAAGAGGAGGAGTGGAGGGTGAAGAAAAAGAAAAAGAAGAAGAGGAAGAAAGAATAAGGATGAGAAAAAGAAGAAAAAGAAAAAGAAAAAGAAGAAGAAGAAGAAGAAGAAGACAACGAAACATATATTAAGAAGGAGAATAGAAATATGAAGATGATGATGATTGTAATGGTGATAAAATAAACGAAGAAAATGAAGCAGCGGAATAGGATGTGTAGGAGGAGGGGAGAGTGAGAGGTTAGCAACTGAATACTATGGCGCATTTCATAAGTGTGTCTCATTCCACTTCATTTTGCCGATAATAACAAAACCATATTGGTAGCGACGACAGCAACAACAATAAGTCGATGACACCCTACGAGGGCAATTTTTACATCTGCGGTTCTCAACCATTTTTTTCCCTGTCAACCGCTCCGATTCCTATTTTGCTCTAGCAGACATGACTCCCGCCCTCCGTACCCATTTGAAATTTTAAAAGATCTCATTATATTTTTATAGTTAAATATTATTAGAAATTCAACATTTTGTAAAAAAAACTTTTGGAAACGCCGAATGTGTTTCGTAATCTACAGACAAGAATGTTATATTTCGAACGCAGTATAACCGTGAAAACAGGGGTAAGATGAGGTATTTTGGCGAAGGTAAAGAATTCGCATACCACCCGTTTTAGGCGTTTAGGGTTAGAGTTAGCGTTACGCCGAAAACGGGTGGTGTATGTATTCCTTACCTCAGCCAGGTATTTTATTCTTATAAGACGGAAAAAAGTTAGCCTACAGGCGCAGGGGTGGCTGTGTGTTAAGTAGCTTGCTTACCAACCACATGGTCCCGGGTTCAGTCCCACTGCGTGACATCTTGGGCAAGTGTCTTCTACTATAGCCTCGGGTCGACCAAAGCCTTGTGATTTGGTAGACGGAAACTGAAAGAAGCCGTCGTATAAATATATATATATATATATATGTGTGTGTGTGTGTGTGTGTGTGTGTGCATATGTTTGTTTGTGTTTGTCCCCCACGAATATCACTTGACAACCGATGCTAGTGTGTTTACGTCCCCGGCAACTAGCGGTTCGGCAAAAAAGAACGATAGAATAAGTACAAGGCTTACAAAGAATAAGTCCTGGGGTCGATTTGCTCGACTAAAAGGCGGTGCTCCAGCATGGCCGCACTCAAATGACTGAAACAAGTAAAACTGTAAAAGAGCTATATTATTTAGCATTTAATTAGACGCTAGATTGTTGCCAGGAGGCCGTTTAGCTTAATGGTAGCGTGCTCAGTTCGAGTCCCACAGCCGTCTACCGACAACAACTTTTTCCGTCTTATAAGGACAATAGCCAATCTTTCTGCTGATATCAAGGCTATACTGCGTTCGAAATACTACTTCCTTGTCTTGTAAAAATATCAGGAATTGTTTTAAAAAAAATTGTTAAAATATTCTGTGCAATGTAGAAGTATGACCGATTTACTGTACATAATTTTAACAGCTAAGTCTTATAAGGACCTTCATGAGTCATGTGGACCCCTGTTGAAAACCGCTGGTCTACATAGCCCCCAAACATACTAGACACGTAAAGCCGTTTGATATGTCTTGATGTCAGTAAAACTACCATACATCATTTACTAGGATCACTTATGTTGGTATTTTTCAAATAGAGGCGCTTGTTTAGAAATCAATATTTTTTCTTAAATGTTTTTTTCTAAAACCAAAGGAGGCAATTCTGTTTGAACTTGCTTCAGTTTTGCTGAAACTTTTCATTGGAAGTGACATGACCCTTGTGATTTGTCGATGTATTATGGAGGGCAACAAGAAGTGTATACGCGCGCACATACACACACATAGTTGAAAAAGGGGTTAAGAATCCATAGAAATCAAAAGTTACAGTTAAAAAATAAAGGTGGAAACAGCACGAAAGTATGTTTAAAGATTGTTGTATATTTATTACATTGAAGATTAATATAAGATATTATCGCTTTCGATGTGTATATCCAGCTTATCAGATATTAAGAATTGAAAGCCAAAAATTTGGGAAGAAAACAATTTGAAATCAAAACCCGTTGGTTCTCATAATTTGTGCATAGTCATTTAATGTTTTTCCTACAGGTAAGATGAAATTTTTAAAGTTCGCTGCCCGCAAACATCTTTGCCAGTATATATATATACAAAGAGTGAAGCTTTACTATAGCGTCGTATATTATCAACTGTTATTTCCAGTAAATATCGGTGCATTGTTGTACCACTATTCTATATCTATATTTAACTTGATGGTGCTTTTTTTTATTATTATTTATAAGCCTTTTTAAAGCCTAGCCAGGCTCATGGGCCAGGTTTCCCGGTTTCTATGAATTTTTTTTACGTTCGCCGCCCGCAAACATCTTTGCCAGTATATATATATACAAAGAGTGAAGCTTTACTATAGCGTCGTATATAATCGACTGCTATTTACTGTAAATATTGGTGTATTGTTGTACCACTATTCAATATATATCGTGTGTGTGTGCATGTGACTGTGCGTATATATAAGGGAGCGGGCTACTAACCCCAAGAATCCGAGTTCGATTCCAAACAGTGACCTGAACAACAACAATAATAATACTAACATAAAAAAATACCTTATGAATGAGAACCCAGGTTCGAAATTTCCTCAAGACACCTGAAGAAGGCTGGAGGGTATATCAGCCGAAATGTTGTGTGTTAACAACAAACAAGATGAGGACAAATATCCGTCGAATGTAAATAATGTAAAGATTAGGTTTATTTCAATTCCCTTTCCTCATATTTCATCACGACTATATGTTTTTAAAGCGGTTTAAACCGGTAACCTATTTTGATAGAAATTTCAACGCTTTCTGTGTTTGACCATGTTAAATTTCTCTGACCATATTTTCGTTTTATCTTGATAAGTTTGCTTTCGTGAAGCCTCTCAACATTTTCAGCGCGTGTGGACACACACACACACACACAAATATATTCATACATATCTCTAAATCGATCTACACATACATATATTTTGCACGAGCACACACACATACACTCATATCTGTGTGTGCATAAGTGTGTGTGTGAGTGCGTGTGTTGGCGTTAAGAAGATTATCATCACAGCTAAATTATCATCATTTCATTAACATGGTAATTAAGTGCTACGTTAATTAAAATGTATGCATATTTAATCAGTTAGTAAAAGCGTATTCAAATAACTCGGAACATAAAATTTACTAAGTCAAACCAAACTAGTTTGTGATAAACGGAAAACGAGATTTAACTGACCATCAATTTATTGATAGCCCGTATAACCGATGATCAATAGATTCGTTGGACACTATGAATGATGACCAATATGACTGATGACTAATAGGATATTTCACTCAACGAGCAAGAAAGAAGATACGAGTTTTGATATGTTTCATTCCAGAGCTAATTCTTTACGGGAGTGTGTTCTTGTCTCAGGAATTTACCAAAGTGTTAAACCGAATCCAGTTACCTAAATTAGCGTCTTTCTGAAATATGCAGAAATGTATGTGTATATACGTCACTGTGGTGGAGTCGCAATGGCCCAGTGGTTAGGGCAGCGGACTCGCGGTCATAGGATCGCGGTTTCGATTCCCAGACCGGGCGTTGTGAGTGTTTATTGAACGAAAATACCTAAAGCTCCACGAGGCTCCGGCAGGGGATGGTGGCGAACCCTGCTGTCTATCTATCTATCTATCTATCTATCAATTTATTTATATATATGTGTATATGAAGCACACACACACACACAGACGTACTCTTATCTTCAGTTGGCATTACTGGTAAGACAACACTTCGCTAAAGAGGTCAAATAGATCGAAAATTTTTCCTGATGTATCGACATACTACCAAAGACCAAATCCGCTCGTCACAATATCAACTGTATTCCAATTTATTTTTAATTAATTTCAATTGATTAAAATATATGCCTTGTCCACCCCACCCCCACACTCCTTCATCTAACATCGTCCTTATTCTATAGAAATAAAGACTTGTTGACGAAAATTATAAAATACAAAACAAGATTGGAGAATATTTAAATTATTCAGAACTATGAGCTGTATGATAATTAAGAGTTAAATGAGTGAAAGCATATTCAAGCATTGGAACTATGCAGAAATTAAAAACAAGTAATTAGAATAAGAGAATTTGTGAAATATGAAATTAAACGATGACCAACTTTTTAATTCAAACATCAATAGTATATTTCTCTCCTCTTATTTTGTTGTTTTATTGTTTTCTGTTACATTCTTCATTCTGTCACTGTTTTTCTCTCTCTCTTTCTTTCCTTATCTCTCTTTATCTCTTCCCTCTCTTTCCCTCTCTCTCTCTCTCTCTCTCTATTTCTATCTGTATGTTCATTTATCTGTTTTCATAACTGACTGTCTATCTATCTATCTGTCCGTCCATCCATTTATCTATCTATCTATCTATCTATCTATCTATCTATCTATCTATCTATCTATCTATCTGTCTATTTCTCTGTCTGCCTGTCTGTCTATGTATGTATGTATCTATTTATCTATTCATCCATCTATCAATCAATCAATCAATCAATCAATCAATCAGTCAATCTGTCTGTCTATCTATCTATCTATTTATCTATATATATATCTATCTAACAGGCTCTTATCATTCGTTACTTCAGCAGTGAAAAACAAAATCTCCACTGATCTCAACAGCATATAAATTCATATATTCCCAACCTCTACGTATATATAGATGCATACACGCAACATACATACACAAAATGCTCACACATATACATACACATACTATACTTTACATACGCATACACATACTACAGTATACATACACATATACACTACCTAGTCACTTACAGATATATACGAATGCAACACCATACATACATATATGCATGCAATATTTGACATACATACATACATACATATATACATACACAGACCTGCACACGTACTTATGCGATAATATATATGACACTTGTGACAGCTCTGCTGCAAACTTTGATAACATCAGTGAACCGCGACACACCAGTTTTAACAAACAAAAATTCTGACGTATTTTCACAAATCAATCACTCTAAAAGCCATAATAGATTTTAAAAGGTCTTTTAGAAATGATTTTGCTTTTCATTTTCGTCAAACTATTTATTTTTGCACACAGGAATATTTCTCAGAGAACTTCGTCAGAAATATACGGTTATATATGTGACGTACATCTGACACAGAATGGGGAAGGAGAAGACATTCGTCTCTGTAAAAAAGAAAAAAAAAACAAAACAAAAAGCTCAAGTTTCTAATATGTATATAATAGATGTGTACAGCACACGCAATCTGTCTCAGAAAATTTCATAGACATACATACATACATACATACATACATGTCCACACACAAACACAAATATACATATATGCGTGTGTGTGTGTGTGTGTGTATAGTTAGATACGCAGGTAGATGTTCTTTTATATTGTACATAATTGGCTGTGTCCTTGTGGTCAATAAAATAAATCATCATCATCGTCAAGGACGACGGCAACAACGACAACAGCAAAATGATAATGATAATAATAATAATAATATTAATAATAATAATGATAGTGATAATGATAATAATAATAATAATGATGATGATGATGATGATGATTATGATAATGATAATGATGATAATAATAATAATAATAATAATAATTTTGGCACAAGGTCAGCAAATTCGACTACATCGACCCCAGTGTGTAACCAGTTACACACTGGTGTCGATGTAGTCGAATTTTGCTGGAGAAATATAAAAGTTTCTGTCACGAAAGGATGTAGTAATGTATATGCTTCACCATCACACTTAAAATGTTAAAGCAGTATTTGAATATATGAAACAGGAAAAGAAATTTAAAATATAAAGAGCTGGAATGATAAAAAAAAAGCATAAACAATCAAATATCTTATTTCTTTACTGCCCACAAGGGGCTAAACATAGAGGGGACAAACAAGGACAGACAAACGGATTAAGTCGATTATATCGACCCCAGTGAGTAACTGGTACTTATTTAATTGACCCCAAAAAGATGAAAGGCAAAGTCGACCTTGACGAAACTTGAATTCAGAACGTAGCGGCAGACGAAATGCCGCTAAGCATTTCGCCCGACGTGCTAAAGATTCCGCCAGCTCATCGCCTTATAAACAATCAAATATCGTTGTGCAGTAGAATGTGATATGAAAATGTTACATTATACTGTGCTACACGATTTTTTTCCTTGGGTAGCAAATGCTGTTTTCTATTTGCTTACCCCTTTACTTTTGTTGCATTTCTTCAAACCCCAAATAATCCTTCTCAGCGCATGGCTATGTTGCTCCCACCACTATTCATGCTCATCAGAGCTGCACATATTGTCAGCGAATAGGGGACATGCTGAAGTGGTTAAGGTCAAACAAGTGACGAGCAAATGAATGTTATTGAGCAGAATATTTGCTATAACGATATATCTGCTTCAGCAACTCAGCGCTGAATTTGTATGAAATGTAATGGAAAATATATTAGTTTCAAAACATTGGTGGCCAGGCAACAAAAGCTAAGTTTGAAGGGAATTGGAATCATTTCCCTTGATTTCTAGATAGAAGTAAGTAGGAAATAACACTTACTGAGCAAAGATAAATAAAAATAAAATTTTGCTACGCAGTGTTATAGATGTAGCCGTTCCTCTATAGCAAGCAAAGGAGCAGGAAAAACCGATCACTATTTGGGGTTCTGATTGGAATTTCAAGAATACGGAACGTACAAACTAAAGTTGTAGTAGTAATAATTGAAGATCTTTGCTCCATTTCTAACAAGTTTGCAATGCATTGAAGGGAGCTAAATATAACACCTGATGATGCAGCCTTCCAAACATCAGCATCTCGTGGGACGACGCCCACAACAAACATCACTAATATCGCCTTAACATTCCCATCAGCTTACAGCAACTGTAACAGCTATGGATATTCTCTTCAGCTCATTTAACGCCGACTTCATTACAACTGACCATATCTAAGGCACAACAAGCCACGATTCAACAAACTCGCGAGAATGATCAAAAAGATAAAACGTTCCAAAAACAAACCTACATACGGCGACAGATTTCGTATGGAACAAAAGAACCAAATGTTTTTTTAGTGGTTATTGGAAAACATTTAGAGAATAATAAGATATATATGGGGAGGGAGACAAAGAGATGAGGGAGGCTGTCTAGTAAGAGAGAGTAGGATAGAGAATAAAGAGGGAGATAGAGTGAGAGGAAGAGAGGAGGAAAGAGAAGGGTGTGAGGAGTGGAGGGGAAAGGTTTAAGCGGAAGAGTATTGCAGTGGATCGATAACTTGCTAGTATTAACCTTTCAGATCTTTGGATGGACGGCCATTTTGATATACATATGTTGTGCACTCACGCCACTACATATGTATGTATACACGGATACACACACGCACACACATATATACGTATGGACATACGTATACACACACGTATGTACGAGTACATGTATGTACATATGCATATATGTACGTAAGCATGTATAGTACATGTATTAAACACCTATATACAATACACACATATATACAATACATATAAATTTATGTACAATCACACACATATATATGTGTGTGTGTAGACATATATAAATGTATAGTCTCCATTATTTTAGCTCATATCACATCTTCTTCTTTTACCACCACCACCACCACTACTATAAAAATAAGTACCTGTTGACTACTGGGGTCAATGTAATACGTTGCTTCCTACTCAAAAATATGCAGGTTTTGTGCCTATAATAGAAAGACTTATATTAATAATAATGATTATTTATTTCTTTATTGCCCACAGGGGGGGGGGACAAACAAGGAGAGACAAAGGGATTAAGTCGATTACATCGACTTGTACTTATTTAATCGACCCCGAAAGGATGTAAGGCAAAGTCGACCTTGGCGGAATTTGAACTCAGACAAAATACTGCTAAGCATTTCGCCCGGCATTCTAACGATTCTGTCAGCTCGCTGCCCTAATAATAATAATAATAATAATAATAATAATATTATTATTATTGAGTGTAAGCGCAAAGTGATACTGGGGTACAAATATACGAAGCCTAATATACACATCATGACTACTCGTCTGATAAGGGTAGACCTGGCGCAGGTACGCGGCATGATGGCCTTGTATCAAGATAAACTGCGCATGACCTTGCAAGTGGGACCTGTGAGAATTTTCTTCAGGTCGAGTAGCCAATCCCGCTCAAAAGGTTCCTGAATCAGAGTTGTTTAAGGATGCTGAACGAAACACCCCTGTTTCTAGAGACGAAATATTCAAACCCCAAAGAATTCATCTCATCATATAGCTATGATGCTCTCCCACTACTTCTGCTTGTGATCAGAGATGCACAATTCATCAGCCACAAACGAACAGATTCGTGTGGTTAAGGTCAAACAACTGGCAAGCAATTCTGAATTATTGAGCAGAATATTTGCTTAGCTCATCTTTTATACCATGACAAAATATGCACACGATATCACTTCGAATCAGTTAAGATTAGAAGTCATGAGAAACAGTACCTACATCAGGAAATTATTATTGTTGCTGTTGTCGTTGTTTTACTTCTCAAAGTGCTCGGTCTTGTTCTCATAGATTCTGTGAGAGCGGACAGCATCCTATTGTCAGAGGTCTCACAGGATCTCTTTCCGCACATTATAAGCTTTGATATTTGGTTGTTAATTATTGTGGGAGACATTCAACATCCAAGTACCAATCTCAAAACCCTAGCTGTCCACAGCAGAGCAATGTTTTTGGGCTTGTTCTACCCTCGTGTCAATTCTGATTTCTCTGACATATTTCGCGAACTTGGTTATTAGTGCCCCGAGGGCCCCTACAACTACTGGGATGGCAGACACTCTCCTCATGGTCCATATTCTTGCAATTTCGTCCTTTTGCAGTCTGTACTTTTCATTCTTTTCTAGTTCTTCGTCACTTTTGCATCTCCAGGTATTGCAATATCTATGATCTTCGTTTCCCTTCTTAATTTATCTACCAGAATAACAGCTAGTCTCCGAGCCTCGTTTAGGGAGACACACTGGATTGTAAAAATCCCACAGTTCCTTGTTCTCGGTGACTCCTCCTGGTTCATGTTCGTACCATTTCCGTGCTTTGTTCAGACCATACTTTTCACATAGTCTCCAGTGTACGCTCTTAGCCACGTCATCGTACCTCCTTTTGTAGTGATTTTGGGCCAACTTGCTACATTCACTCACAATATGTGAGATTGTTTCCTTTCTGCTGCCACACATCCAACAAAGGGGAGATTCGTTACTCTTATCTATTTGAAACTTGGTGCAATTAGTTCTCAGAGCTTTTCCTGGGCGCTGCATATCAATGCATGCCACAGTGCATCCTTTCAGATCACTTTTTCTTCTTCTTCTTCTTCTTCTTCTTCTTCTTCTTCTTCTTCTTCTTCTTCTTCTTCTTCTCCTCCTCCTCCTCCTCCTTCTTCTTC
>NC_068998.1:42494799-42495889 GCF_001194135.2 Octopus bimaculoides
ATATATATATATGTACATATATATATATTTTTTTTGTTCTTAGGCCCCCTAGTCAACCGTGAATAAACAAGCAAATGATCAAAGGCACTCTTAACGTGACCATCCTGTCTTTGCAGAGTTATATCCGATTACAAAGGGGAATGTGTTAAGTAGGGTGAGATTTGAGGTAAATTCACTCACTATATCTAGCAGGTCCCTCGTTGGCTTTTGTAAGTTCCAGTGGTAGGCCCAGCTGAGGCATGATGATCGTGTGGTGGTGGTGGAGGTGGTAGTGGATGGTTGTGGTGGTAGTTGTGGCAATAGAGGTGCTGAGGAAAGTAATGGTGGTAGTATTAGGAGCAATGGTGGTAGTAAGAGGTGATAGTGGATGTGGTGTTGGTTGCAGTATTTATGGTGGTGTTGTGGGTGGGGTAGGGTAATAGCAGTGGTGGTTTGCAGCAGTGATTGTGGGCGTAGTGGTAGTGGTGGAGGAGACGACGGTAGTTAAGAGGATGATGATGATGATGATGACGAGGATGAGAATAATGATGATGATGATGAGGAGGAGGAGGAGGAGGTGGGGTGAAGGAAGTGGAGGATACTGATGAATTAAGAAGATGGTGAAGATGGGAATAACGATAATGATGATGAGGAGGAGGGGGAGAGGGGGGGAAGGATGATGATGACGATGATGGTGGTGATAATGATAACACTGAAGATGAGTATGATGATGATGATGATGATGATGATAACGATGATGATAGTGAGTAGGACGATAGTGATGAGAATGATGATGATGGTGAATACTTTGATATGTAATTTAATAAGATCAAAGTGATACAACACTAAATGAATGGAATCTTCATCAGCACCACCACCACCACCACCGTCACCACCACCACCACCACCACCACCGTATCTGTTGCTAATGTTGATATCATCGTCATCATCCTCATCATTATTATCGTCGTCGTCGTCGTTGTTGTCATCATCATCATCATCATCATCGACGACAACAAGTTAATGACTGCGTGCACACATGCACAGTATGCACACATGCGCACACACGCACATACACATGCGTACATATAAATGTATATATATATATATA
>NC_068998.1:42497726-42501619 GCF_001194135.2 Octopus bimaculoides
TATATATATATGTATATTGCAACTTTCACGAGAAAGGGTTCGTAGAGATTTCTATTAAAAATGCTCTGCTGCTAACCCCAGAATCTTTTGGTGGATGAGTTGAAAGTGGTTTAAAACCCGGCCTCAGAACGACGTTATCGATCGATATGGCTGTCAGGAAGGAAAAGAAATACAGGTTTTGGGTTGAAGAGAAGAGCTTTCTGAAAGTGGTGACATATCTATTTACATGTTAAACACAAACCTGTTTTCATGATGATAATGATGATGATGATGACGATGACGACGATATTAAATGATGACAGTGGCGAAGATGCTTCATGTATTAAGTATATTAAACACTATTAAAAAAAAAAAAATGGATCTGGAAGTACCTAAAGCTATATGAAGTAGCATTTCACCATTGGGTTGAAAAACTCTTTTTGGACAGAACAAGTCGAAGCCTGCCCACAACAAAGATACGGATTCGAGTCCCACTTGTATTGCATAGTTTCACGCTTTTATCTTACCGCTTTATTGAGCTGCGAAATTATTTCACGCTTTCCCACGAAAGTTTATAAAGTCTAATGACGTCAGCTAACTATTTTGTATAATGTTGCTTCATAGATTTTATATTTTCTTACTTTACCTTAATCAATAGAGAGAAAAAAAAATCAGTAGGTGGAGTGGCTCTGTGGTAAGTAGCTTGCTTACAAACCACATGGTTTCGAGTTCATTCCCACTGCGTGGCACCTTGGGCAAGTGTCTTCTACTATAGCCTCGGGCTGACCAAAGCCTTGTGAGTGGATTTGGTAGACGGACACTAAAAGAAGCCCGTCGTATATATATATATATATATATATATATATATATATATATATATATATATATATATATATATATATATATATATATATGTATGTGTGTGTATATGCTTGTATGCCTGTGTTTGTCCCTCCAACATCGCTTGACAACCGATGGTGGTGTGTTTACATCCCCGTAACTTAGCGGTTCGGCAAAAGAGACCGATAGAATAAATACTAGGCTTCCAAAGAATAAGTCCTGGAGTCGATTTGCTCAACTAAAGGCGGTGCTCCAGCATGGCCGCAGTCAAATGATTGAAACAAGTAAAAGAGTTAAAGAGTAAAGAGTAAAAAGAGAGTACTCATAATTCCTTTGAAGAGTTGCCGTGATTGATTTTGAGGGAAAGGATTCTGTGAAACCAGGATTAAAGGAATAGTTTTGTGGATTTGTAAGCAAAATAATCTTTATGACATGATTTTCCGTCTGAAATGTTTACGTACAGTTAAACAGCTTTTTAGATACACGTTCACAATATACTAAAATGTTGTTGCTGTTGTGGTTGTTGTTTATTTCGTGATGGTAGCTCTCTTAGCAGTTGTTGTGTGATAAAACGAGATCCAGACAAGACCCACACCGTCTTTTATTCAAGTTCAAAGCACACTGGAGTACATTATCGCTCCTCAAGGCCTACATTATCGGATATGATGTGTCGAGAACTACATTGTCAGATCTATCATGTCTAGAACTGCGACGTTTTGTTTACATACATTTGCAACCACACCATACACACATGCATACGCACACAACACATACACAAACACACGCATATGTATAATTGTATATATATATGTGTGTGTGTGTGTGTGTGTGTGTGTGTGTGTGTGTGTGTGTGTGTATGTGTATATATATACATACACATAAATATATGTATGGATGTATGGATGTACGTGTATGTATATATATACAGAGAGAGAGAGAGAGAGAGAGAGAGAGAGAGAGAGAGAGAGAGAGGGAGGGAGAAAAAGATAGATACCTATATACATATATACACACATAAACACATGCATTTATATAGTGAGAATTTACAAAAAAAAAAGACAAAAGACGAAGACGGGTGTATAAACAACAAACAGATGTATTAGACTCTGCAGCCCAATTAAAATATTTGAATAATGAGTGAAAAACCAATTTACAACACGTTTGCCGTTCCGCGTTTTATTTTTTTTACATTCATTGTTACAAATTGATTTGTTTTTGTAAAATCTTTTTTATGAGCAAGAGTGTTAAAGTCTCAAGCTCTACAATTTATATCTTGAGGCTCTGCAACGCACTTGAAATTTCAAAATTATGGGAAATATATAAACTTTTCGACTTTGTTTTCTTTATTATTTTAATACTAGGTCACCGAATATATGCTTTTCACATTTGAATAAATTAAACGAATTGTCAAGATTGTTGCAGAAAAGATAATTCTTCTTTGGCAAAAGCATCCATCCCTTGTGTTACGATTTATTCAGTTAAACTGAAAATCTAAAACTTTCCTTTGCTGACGTAGAAGGGCGAATTTATGAGGTGCAAAATTATTTCACGGTTTCTCTCGAAAATTTATAAAGTCTAATGACGTCAACTATTTTGTACAATGTAACTTTTTTTCGCTCCACCCTAGTGTGAGTGTATCTCTTTGTATATATGTGTGTGTGTCTTTGTTCTGGTCATCAGCTTTTTCCACTATCGCTTGGCAACCGGTTTTGGTTTGGCAAAAGACACCTATAGAATAAATAACGGACTCTAAAAACAAAATGTTAGGACTGGGATCGATTTGTTCCACTAAACCTTTCAAGGCGGTGCCCCAGCATGGTTGCAGCCCAATCACTGAAACCACTAAAAGATAAGAGATTATTATTACTGTTGTTTTTAGTTGGTGCGTCTGCAGAATTGGACTATGCGCATGACTTTAGCAGGACTTCCATAACCCAGGGCGTCGAATGCCGTTTATAATTCGATTAAATGAATACTAACCCACACCCGCAGGGAATTATTGTAAATTAATATTCCTTAACGCTTTGTTTAATTTACTTTACCGATGGTGGAAGAAATAAACGGCAGGTGGGAACAGTTAGCATGCCGGGCGAAATGCTTAGCGGTATTTCGTCTGTCTTTATGTTCTGAGTTCAAATTCCGCCGAGGTCAATTTTGCCTTTCAGCCTTTCGGGGTCAATAAATTAAGTACTACTTGCGTACTGGGGTCGATCTAATCGACTGGGCCCCTTCCCCAAAAGAGTACTAAGACGACGAGCTGGCAGAGTCGTTAACACGCAGGGTGAAAGCTTCGCGACATATCGTCTGTCTCTACATTCTGATTTCAAATTCCACCAAGGTCGTCTTTGACTTTTATCTTTTCGGTACCCGATAAAATGAGTATCAGTTAAGCACAGAGGTCGCTACAATCAACTTTCCTCTCTTCCGGATTTGATGGCCTTCTGCCAAAATTAGAAACCAATATTGCAAAATGTTTGATTCAATCCAGAATTTAGGTATCTTGCAAAGATCTACCTCATATTCATAGAATACGCTATATTGTAATGAATATATATTGTAATAAATATCATTCACCCACGGCAGTGCTTGAAGAATATTCTTAAGGTTAACATTTACTCGCTCGCGACCATTTCTAGGATTTGTCACTGTTTAAAGTTTTTACCAAATTTGATGATGTTTATACATTTTTAAATTAGTCACCTCTTGAGCTACATTTTGAGCTACAAAACTTGAAATTTGGTTCAGGAGGAAAAAGTTGAGATTTCAAATATGCGGGGGTCAAAAAGGGGAGTATAACGCCTGAAATCGAGTTCAGGGATATACACGTGACACTGCATTCATACTTTCGTAAATACACACACACACACGTATACACACACCGACACACACACAAACAATGCACCCACACACACACACATGCATATACAGAAGTAACTTTTAAAACGCCCATGAAGGGAAACAAAGGTGTGACGAATACGTAGCTTTAAGGAGAGAGGGAGTAAGTTGACAATAATTGATGACAAGTGGACTCTTATTTGCTGTCCATCACAAATAAACACACACATACACACACT
>NC_068998.1:42502226-42504677 GCF_001194135.2 Octopus bimaculoides
TTAAATAATTTTACTTAAGTAATTCTATTTTTCTGAAAATAATAAAAATTACCGGGGCTGTACATGAAAAGAGTTCTTGAATATAAACCCATAGGTTTAGAATCGGATGGACTTATTTTTGGGAAAACCTAGCAATGTTTCCATAATTTTTGTTTTTATAGAATATAGCAAATTTTTAAAATGTTATTCTCGTCTGCAATATTTTAAGTACAGAAGAATTTTAATTTTAATTTAATTTTTAGTTTCATTTAGAGGTGACGAATTAGACAAATTCTACTGTAGAAATCTTGTTTTGTACTTTTCCAGGTGCAATAAATTAAGCATATTAACATGCATGCGCCCGCATCTTTCATTGTAATATATATATATATATATATATTAATCACAGATACACCGCTAGAAATAAGAGTCAAAACTCTTATTTGGACCACCAAAAAAGTTTACACTGAAAACAACAGATTCAACGGCATACTAGCAGATCTCACATACCAATATAGCAAAAAGCTATACATTTGCTTGTACTGTAAATTTATAGCTTTATGCTGTATTGGTATGTGAAAGTTTTTTTTTTCGATCTACTAGTATACCATTGTTTCCAGTGTAATTTTTTTTTGTGATCTAAATAAGAGTTTTGACTCTTATTTCTAGTGGGTAGACACTTTAATGTGTCCTTATGATTAATATAATTTTAATTCTTTACCTATATAATATCATTTTTTTAAAGCCTGCAACGAACTATATTCATGTTTCTGTTATTATCGACTATTTATATTGCCTTCGATAATATTAGAAATATTAATATGCAATAAATATTCACTTCGGAATATTTTGCTGTTGGTTTGTACTTTTCACACTGAGGCTGTCCGCATTTTGGCACTAAACAATTAAGGACATTAAGGACACCAGCAGATATCAACGCGACGGATTAGGACAATGTTTCAAAGGGTTAAGAGGTGCTGAGGAAGTTAAGATTTTTGTATCAAGCCAGAAACCGGTCCACATATATACCTGTACCAGTAAATATATAGCGTTATGCTATATTGGTATGTGAAAGATTTTTTTTCGATCTGCTAGTATACCGTTGAATCTGTTGTTTCTAGTGTAAATTGTTTTGGTGGTGCAAATAAGAGTTTTGACTTTTATTTCTAGCGGTCAGACATTTTAATGTGTTTTTATAATGAAAGGAATTTTAATTCTTTAGCGACCTAATACTATTTCTTTTAGCCTGCAACCACCTATATTGATGTTTGCTATCATCAATATTGCCTTCGATAATAATAGAAATATTAATATCTTATAAATATTCAGTTCGGAATATTTTGATGCCGTTTTATATATATATATATATATATATATATATATATATACATACACTCACACACAGACATACAGAAGTTAATAGACACTCTCATAATCATTAAAATTTATTTAAATCTAAAATACATTCAGATTATTTATTAATTGTTATAATGTGAATATTCAATGTTTAGTAGACTTGCCCTTTGCATTTTTCAAATAACGAATAGTTTTCAGATAACGAATATTCTCTTGCAGAATTTCTTGCCAAGTTTTATGCAGTAATCTCAAAAGATCTGGCTTTGAAGATACATTCTTGTTCTTCTTATGAGGTGTCCTATCCATTATGTCCCAGAAGTGTTCAATAGGGTCCATATCTTGTGATTGACTTGGCCATGGAAGCTTTTTAATGCCATTCTTATCCAATAAATCTTGGGTTATTTATCTGTATGACAAGAAGCCCCATCTTCCATAAATAAAGAGCCTTCTCTAATCATTTCACAATTGAAGCAAATTAGAAGGAGTTCTCTCTGCAATAGGAACACATATTTATCTGAGTTTATGTTTCCCTCGCACTCCACCAGCTCTGATCGACCGTTGCTCCAAATTGCTCCTCAGATCATCACAGAATAGCTGCCGTGTTTCATTGTTGGCTGTAATATTTTTACATCAAATTCTTGATCACAGAGTCTCCAGACCCACACTGTCAGGAAATACAGCAAATCTGCACTCATCAGAGAATATGACAGTATGCCAAAATGCTAAGGGCCTCTCCACCATCTCACGGGTTCAGTCTTTTTCTCGCATAATGTTGGCTGGTTGAAGAAGTGGCTTCCTTCTTGCTGCTCTGCCATAGTAACCAAGCTTGTGGAGATACCTGACAGATGTTCTGGGACTGACATCAGCTTTTTCTGCTATGTCAGATGCCTTGCTACGAGAATTATCCTCCGCACCTTTCTTAGCAAATAGAAGGATCCTGTCAGAGGGCCCTGGCTGATCTGTGTTAGGTGATGCGGACGCCTTCTCCTCTCTGGTGAATTGCACAATCACTCTATTAACTGTAGACAGCAGGATCCGAAGTTTTTCTGCGATTTTACGCAATGTGTAACTTCAGAATGACCCAAATACGGCCTGTTTCAAATTCAGACAGTTACA
>NC_068998.1:42505154-42508700 GCF_001194135.2 Octopus bimaculoides
TATATATATATATATATATATTTATTTATATATATATGTGATGTTTAGAGGCAGAAAAACACTCATATATATATAGGCACTTATCTATATATGTAGGTATATGCGTATGCATACATGTCTGTTTAACTTTACCACTTCAAAACAGCATTCCTGTGAGTGTGTGTATGTGTGTGTGTGTGAGAGAGAGATAGAGTATGTGACTGTATGTGTGTGTATGCGTGCTAGTCTATATTTCACTGCACCACTTTGAAGCTGTTGGCGTCACTTAAAATTCCAACATTTTGCTTTTCTTTAAAAAAATGTAAATAAGATGCAGGTGAAAACTATAGATTTATGGCAAATCTCCATTTGAATTAAGTCAACAACACTAAAATTTAAAGTACAACCTCAAGCCAGACAAAGTTATTTCCGTCTCAAAACCACATTTGACAGAGGCAAGCTTTCAGAGGCAAGCATCGTTGCTGTTTTTTAAAAATTAGCTTCAAAGTATCAGTACGTCGATAAGAAAGCCGTCTCTATAGACATAGCAATCGAATTCTCTTCAAAGTATATTCTTGTAGCTGTATGGTAAGAAGCTTGCTTCCTAAGCACATAGTTCCGGGTACAGTCCCGCTGCGTGGCACCTTGTGCACGTGTCTATAACCTTCTATAACCTCGGGCCTAACAAAGCCATGTGCGTGGATTTGCTAGACGGAAACTGAAAGAAGCCTGTCGCATATCGCATATATTTATGTGTGTGTGTGTGAGTGCGTATTTGTGTCTGTCTGTCACCCACCATCGCTTCACAACCGATGTTGGTGTGTTTATCTCCTTGTACTCTAGCGGTTCGACAAAGCATTTGACTTACAAAGAATAAGATCTGGGGTCAATTTTTTCGATTAAAAAAAAAAAATTATGAGTCTGAATGACTCTGGAAGGAACTTTACCTTTAGTATGTCGAAACTGGAAAATCCTCCATTTTATTTTGCTCAGTTTTTTTTTTCTTTCTGTGTTTCTGTGTCATTCACACTCTGCAAGTTGAGTGCGAAGCCGACCAGCCTCTTCGTCTCTACATGTCTAATTTCTCGATCAACTGTATGCTTTCTAATTGCTATCATCTCCCCTTAGTACATTCGTCTACATACGCATTCATTATTTGTCTTTTATCTGTACCTGAGACAAGCTGTTGTAACCAAAAGCAAATTTTCTTTTTTTTTTAACTTAGCAACCATCTTCTTTTATTATTTTACTAACTAATCAAATAAACACTTAAAACTGATCATCTCTTTCCAATTTATTCACTATCTTTTTTTCATTCACTTTCTCTCCTCTCTCTCTCTCTTTTCCCGTATTTCTTTTTCCTACAAACATTATTGATTTATTTATTATTTACTTATGTTACGTGATACTCATTCACCCTTGTTCCAATTTCCAATTTTACAGCATAAATTCCCTGAACACTTCATTGCAAGAATGACTTTTGTCCTGTACTGTAATTATTATTATTACCGAACATATATCTGCGAATCATTTAATTAGTTTTAAACTAAATTTTGACTCGTTTTTAATGTGTATGATGTATCTTATCAACGATTAAGATCTTTTTCATCCAACAGATTCAAGTACTTTCGAGAAGTAACAGCTCCACTACACGTCCAACCCGCTTTAAATGTTTAAATGTTTATTTGAAGAATTACTTATGTTGAGAAAATTTTCATTAGAGAGCAATTGTGATAATGGGTAGTTTCACGAGCCTGCTCGTTCTTGGTGCGGTTTGTACGTGTGTATAAATACATGCATATATACAGAGATATACATACATGCATACGCATATATTCATAGACAAACACACGCACATATAATTAATACAAAAAGAAAACGGAGGAAAAACACAAGAAAACAAACAACGTGAGAACGTGGTACATGCAAGGTATTAATAAGATACTCAGCGAAGGAAAGAAAGGGTGTTTTACGTTTTGGGCAAAGTTCATCTTCAGAAACAGGAGACAATCCACATATATGTACTTACATTGCCCGCCTAAAACTCCTCGTGCGATATGGTAAAAAATACCACTGCAGTGAATATAATGACGAAATAAATATATAAATTTATATAAATATATCTATATAAATATCTCTTTTTCGCTCTCTCTCTCTCTCTCTCTCTCTCTCTCTCTCTATATATATATATATATATATATATATATATATATACGTATATAACATGTTTGTGGCGTTTTGAATTGTTTTAACTCACTTTTAGCAAGAGCGGTGCTAGTCAGTACCTTCTGACACTTTTGTGACCTCTATTAATTTCTATCTATCTATCTATCTATCTATCTATCTATCTATCTATATATATATATATATAAGTTAAGGAAAACAGAAATGGAGAAGTACTGATTAACAACAATTGACTTACATCAATTATAATTTATTAATTCAATGTATAATAGACTGCATCCCATCTAACAACTGTTTCTGCTTCCAATGTTATATGATATTGCCATTGATATTCAAAATATGTAAAAATATTAATTATATTTGGTAATAAAACCGATCTGAAACAAGGAGCTTCATCAGAGTGAAGAATAGCTAGAGCAGTAGAGTATAGAGACGAACAAAGGCAAAGGCGAATATGGTTGTATTCATACCATTTTGCTTACGTGTCTCTTTGGGTGGTTAAACATATATATATATATATATATATATATATATATATATATATATATATATATATATATATCAGTAAAATGTATTATCTGTGAATATGATTGCTTGATTGTATTTGTCGCTATATGGCTGTATATGTGCCTGTGTTCTGCACTACATGTACAAGCAGGCTATATCGTTATGTCATACATTTTACATGTGCATTTGTGTTTGTGAGTATTTTTGATTTATGAGTGTTTGTTTTATGTAAGCAATAATGTGGAATGTTATTTACAATTACTCATACAGACACAACATATTACTGTTCTTTTTTTATTATGCTTCTCCACATTTCACCACAGTTTCTCTCTAAGACTCTGTCTGTCTGTCTCTCAGTCTATCTTTCTCTCTCTCTCTCTCTCTCTCTCTCTCTCTCTCTCTCTCTCTATTTCCATCTTTCTTTCACTTTCTCACCCCAGTCTCCACACTCATGCAAACACAGACACTCACACATACACAAAGCACAATTCTAGCATCTATAGCAACAGTGTTTCCCAGCAGGTTTGCTGTTTCAATTACTACGCTAGGTTTTGCGTTGTGTGTAGGTACGTAAGTACGCACAAGCTGTATGCATGTATGTATGTATGTATGTATGTATGTATGAATGTATGACTGTATGGAAGGATGGATGGATGCATGCATGCATGCATGTATGTATGCATATATGTGTGTGCATCCATATATGTATACACACACATATATATACGCATATTTATATACACAGATATTTATATGTATGAGGATCTATATATCGATATAATACAAACATATAGAAATGGATATGTATATAAGTATATACAAATATATATATATAAGCATATACACCTGTGTGCGTGTGTATATATATATATATAT
>NC_068998.1:42508800-42509042 GCF_001194135.2 Octopus bimaculoides
CACCACTACTACTACTACTATCACTACGACGACGATGACTAAGACCACCACCGCCACCACCACCACGAACAATAATAAAAACAAACAACAACAATAATACTACCTCCGCTACCGCTACCACCAACACCGGTACTACTATTGCTACCACCTCTACCGCTACCACGAACACTACCACGAACACTACCATTACAACCACTATTAGCACCACTACGATCGGAACCACTATACGATGGCCTCTTCCA
>NC_068998.1:42509429-42514508 GCF_001194135.2 Octopus bimaculoides
AGAAGAAAATGGGAAATAGAAAAGTGAAAAGAAATGAAGAGGGGGGAAGGGGGAAGATCAGGATTGTCGTGGTTGGACAGGTTTTGATGAAAGTTCTGGTCGATCAGGTTTCACCTGGGGGTTACTACTACTACTACTACTACTACTACTACTACTACTACTACTACTACTACTACTACTAGCTCAAATCTCATTCAAAACATAAACTGCATTCGATAACATAGTCCAAGATACAAGATGCGTGGTTAAATGATGTAATGGCCGTGATTGGGCCATCCTCGATTACAGTGTTCTTTCATCTTTCTTTTGCCAGCTCGCCATCTTAAAATGTTTTCTTATAAGGATTTCAAATGTTGGCAGAAGGCCAGCAAATTCGGGGTAGTGGTCAAATCGATCACATCGATTGCATTGCTCGATTAGTATTTATTTTATCGACCCTTGGAAGGTGAAATTTGAACTCAGAACTTAAAGCTGGACGAAATGCCGCCATCGAATTTCGTCCAGAGGTTCAATAATAATAATAATAATAATAATAATAATTAATAATAATAATAATAATTAATAATAATAATTACTGACACAAAGCCAATACGTTTTCAATGGGAGAGATTAGTCGATTATATTGACCCCAGCATTTGACTGGAACTTATTTTTATCGACCCCGAAAGGATGGAAGGCAACGTCGACGTTGGCGCAATTTGAACTCAGAACGGAAAGAGTCGAAAGAATTCTGCAGGCTCGCTTCCTTCATCACGATCCTTTCTACACTAGGCACAAGGGCTGAATTTTTTTGTAAGGGAGGGGGGCAGTCGATTAGATCGACCCAAGTACGCATAGGAAACAACAAGCAGGTGTATTAGTTTGACGCTCGGAAAGAATGGAACAGTCTTTGACGTTTCAAACCTACGATCTTCGCCAAAAAAAAAAATTGAGAGGAAATAAAATGGAGAGAGAACGTAAAAACGGAGAGAGAAAAAAAATGTGTTAGTATTAACAGCTCAACATAATGAAATACAAATCCACTCATAAGGCATTTGAAGTTCTGAGGCTATTGTAGAAAACTAATTCCCATGGTGTCACTCAGTAGGACTGAACCTTAGACGGCATGGTTGCGAAGCAATCTTCTTAGCTACACAACCACGCTTGTGCTGTTTTTTCTTTATTTTGTTCTTTATGTGGCGATGCCTGACTTAGAGGTTACTGGGTGGGGTTCACGATCATAATGTCATTGACGCAAATCCTTGAGCAAGACACTTCATCTCACTCAGCTCCAGTCTATTCATCTATAAATGAGTACCCCAACTGAGTGTTGATGCAGGCCTTTCCCTCTCTAGCTTTCAAATCGAGTATGCTTATTTGTTCCCGAGTACACAAGCACCTAAAACAAACGATAGCAAACTTTACTAAACCATACTCATTCTTGATTGACGACTGGGTGTACCGCTTATATATTTCTATGTCTTTATACTTTTTTTCTTGATTCTGAATAATTTTTTTAAAAAAGACGCCCCATTTTCCTCATTTGTGTCCTTTTAATCATTTCGTTTATTGGTTGCAAAGACTGCAAGTGCCCCCTTGTAGCCAATAAAGGAAACCATTAATTAAATTTTTTATTACTCAGTACTTCATTCATTTTTTTTTTTTATTAGATTTTATTTATTCCATAATAATGTTGTTGTTGCTTTTGATATTGTTATTACATTAATTTAAAGTTGTTATTGTGGTTGCCGTTTGTGACGCTTATTTCTAACTTTCATATTTGATTTAAGACGTTGTAGTGGCCTAAAGTAATTGCTCCTCTTTGACTCCCTTCCTTCCTTCCTTCCTTCCTTTATTCATTTATTTATTTGTTTATTTATTTATCGAAGCTTTCTCTGAAGACACATTAAAATATTTTCCCGCTTGTCTGGCGAAGAAGATAAATCTTAAGAAATATGACACTTTTCAATATCAATTGCTGAGTAATTGCGTTTCCCTCGAAAAGGCAAGAATACTCGACCATCGGATAAAACGCTTAACGGCATTTCTTCCGTTTCTTTACATTCTAAGTTCAATTCTCGCCGGGATCATGTGCATCTTTCATCTTTCCAGGATTGATAAAATAAAGTGCCAGTCGATTATATCGACTAAATTTCTCCTACTTTGAAAGAGCCAGCCTTGTATCTGCATCAGAAAACATTCGCGACGATGAGCTGACTGAATCGTTAGTGCGTCGAACAAAATGCCCCAGCAGCATTTCTTCCAAGTCCTTTTCTTCTGAGGTCAAAACCGCCTAGGTCGACTTTACCTTTTATCCGTTCGGAGTCGATAAAAAAAGTACCAGTTATGTACTGGAGTCGTCTGTTACATCGACTTGCTTCTTCCTCAAAATTTCAGGCCGGTACCTATAATAAAAAGAATTATTATTATATTATTATTATTATTATTATTATTATTATTATTATTATTAAGTCCCGGCCGATGCACTTACGCTTTTAGGCAGAAGGCTGGCAGAATCGTTAGCACGCCGGGCGAAATGCTTAGCGGTATTTCGTCTGCCGCTACGTTCTGAGTTCAAATTCTGCCGAGGTCGACTTTGCCTTTCATCCTTTTGGGGTCGATAAATTAAGTACCAGTGAAACACGGGGGTCGATGAAATCGACTTGTCTCCCACCCCGCAAGTTTGACTTGTGCCTATAATAGAAAGGATTATTATTATGATTAAAGAAAAGGCTGTGAGTTGGCAGAAACGTTAGCACGCCGGGCAAAATGCTTAGCGGTACTTCGTCTGTTTTTACGTTCTAATTTCAAATTCCGCCAAGGTCGAGTTCGCTTTTCATCCTTTCGGGGGTCTCCTTTTACACGTCTATAAGAAATTGTCTCCTGGAAGAAAACCGCAGTATTTCGGCAGTGATCGCTGAATACAAGTTAAATATGATTCACAGACGGTTATTGTAAGGATATATGAAAATAAAAAAAAATTAAATGGTCGAATTGTTTTAGCGCAAACTTATCTAAATTGTCAATTTACATTTGAAAGAACTTCACAAAGGATAAATAGAATGTTGTTGTTGTTTAGAACAAGATTAACCCTGAGATTAAGAAGGTTAAGAATTAGATATTCCAGCTGAGACTACCTTGTCTTTTATTAAACAGTGTATCGAAGACCACATCATTTCATGTACCCTATTTTTTTACAGTGTGTAGAGGCGCGTGGCCTAGTGGTTAGGGAGTCAGTACCATGATCGTAAGATTGTAGTTTCGATTCCTGGACCGGGCGACGCGTTGCGTTCTTGAGCAAAACACTTCATTTCACGTTGCTCCAGTCCACTCAGTTGGCAAAAATGAGTAACGCTGCGATGGACTGGCGTCTCGTCCAGCTGGGGAACACATACGCCATTGAAACCGGGTGCAGATGCAAGGAGATTTGGCTGCTATTTCTGGCACCATAAGACAACGTCTACAGCAGTAATTCTCAATCATTTTTACCTATGGACCGTTTTAATTGTTATATTTTTACTTGGGTGAACCCTCTTGGCCTTTCGATATTTAAAAAAATTATATTTTTATAATCAAAATTTATTAATTATTTATTCTTTTACCCGTTTCCGTCATAAGATTGTGGCCATCCCTAAGTTCTATAATGCAGACTTCCAGGTGGCGAGCTGGCAGAAACGCTAGCACGCCGGGCGAAATGCTTAGTGGTATTTCGTCTGTCTTTACGTTCTGAGTTCAAATTCCGCCGAGGTCGACTTTGCCTTTCATCCTTTCGGGGTCGATAAATTAAGTACCAGTTACGCACTGGGGTCGATGTAATCGACTTAATCCGTTCGTCTGTTCTTGTTTGTTCCCTCTATGTTTAGCCCCTTGTGGGCAATAACGAAATAGGTATTTCCCCTGTCTTTACGTTCTGAGTTCAAATTCCGCCACGGTCAACTTTATCCTTTCAGGGGTCGATAAATTAAATACTAGTTGTATCTAATCGACTGGCTTTCTTCCCCCAAAATTTCGGGCCTAGTGCCTAGAGTAGAAAAGAATATAAATTTCCTTTTTTAAAGTGATTTGAATTAAATCTTTCCGTAAGAATTTCATGTTAATTTGTTTCAAGCACCAGCTTAATGACAAAGTTACTCTACTAAATTCTTCCTAATTTTCAAAATTAATTGAAACGAAGACTGTGTTTCAAATGAAGTATAGTGACGAAAATGTTAATGGAATTACAGCCTGGCACCTCCTCACACATTGTGAAACTCTATGTGAGTGAACTCTAGAGCAATTATTTGCTGCAAATCTCCAGTTTGGGGATGCAACTTTTCCTCCTTCCCACTAATCTCAGTGACTCAATGATGAAGAGCCATGGTTAACGCCTATCACCACTGTCTTGTTAAATAATGTTTTTTGTTTTGTTTTAAATGTTGATTGAAATTATTTCCCATTAACACATTAATCGATACCCTCAAGTACCTTAGCACGTGGCTTTAATGATCTCTGTGACCCCAATATTAGAGGAGATAATAATAATAATAATAATAATAATAATAAAAAGCTATTTTATTTATACTACACATTCCTATTACTACCTACATAGAACAATATGAAACAACTAAAACAACTTCCAGCCCCGCTCCAATAATAATAATAGGGAAATCAGCCAGAACAAGATCATTTGATTACCGGTTCGGTTCACACAGCTCCAATATATATGCTTACATATAGGTGTGTGTGTGTGGTTGTGTATGGGTGCGTATATATATTATACGCATAAATACATACATACATATATATATATATATATATATATATATATATATATATATATATATATATATATATATATATATATATATATATAAGTCTGTGTGTATCTATCTAGTTAGCTTGCTAGTTGTGTGTGTGTGTGTGTGTGTGTGTGTTCGACAATATTTTGATTACATTTTCGGCTGTCTCCCAATATTCCAGACACCTGTTGTGAGATTCAATTTCATCTGACAGATATACTTACCTAGTTAATGGGAAATATTGTATACGCATGTGTGTGTGTGCGTGCTTGCGTCTGTGTGCATTCGTGTGTGCCTTGTCTTTGTGTATGCGTATTTAGTA
>NC_068998.1:42515027-42518215 GCF_001194135.2 Octopus bimaculoides
ATGTATATATATATATATATATATGTATATATAAAGGAGACCACTAGATGGACTGTTAATGTGCAAGAAGAAGATCACATTTAATGCGTCTACTAAGACCGAATTGTTCTCAAAGAAAAATTTAGCGAAGCAACAAAATGTTTACGGGCGAGAATAGTGAAAATTAAAGAAATAAATACAAAAGTTATCCGCAGACCGGTTTCGAAATTGATATTTCCTAACCGAAAATATCTGCTTCTCATCAGTACGGACTGCCAAAGAAATATAATTCCCAGAATCGTATACTAGTTGTTCCCCACGAATGAAGAACGTGCACATGGTTCTGTTAATTATATTTATGGTAAGATTCGAAAGTCTTCGTTTTGACGCTTATATATATATACAGGGTGATTCAAAATTTGCCATACATAGGAACAATTAATTTTTTTATAAGAAGCAGTTTATAAGAACAGTTTTTTTTAAATATTTAAGTCTCTATATGGTTACCATTGTTTTGAATACACATTGCAATACGTTTATCCCACTCATTGTGAACTCGTAATAACACATCTGGTGATACGTGTGCAAAAGAGTTGGTGATGCGTTCCTTCAAATGCTTTACGTCTTTTACCTCTCTGCGATACACCATGCCTTCCAAATGCCCCCAAAGATAGACATCGAGAGTGGTCAGATCAAGGGATCTTGGGAGTCTTATAAACTGTTTCGTATAAAAGAATAAATTTTTCCTATGTATGGAGACTTTTGAATCACTCTATATATGTATGTATGTACGTATGTATATATATATGTATATATATATGACGTTGTCTGTCCAATGCTTTTGTAGACTTAGTAAGAACGGTAATACTGATTCGTCAACACGAGGTGTCGAATGCATGATTTTGATGGAACCAGCCCCGTCACAAATGAACATGAAACAAATCTTGGACTTTGTGTGTTACATTGTTGAGACCCGAGCTCATAGTTATAGGTCGTAGGAAATGGAAGAATTACATTGATAACCCCAAATTGTTAGGGTTGAGTATCTCGTTGATCCTTCCTGAAGTTAAAAAGAGACAATACTGCTGACAATGTCTAAATGTATTGTTGATGACAAAATCATTTTTTAAACATCAATAATTTGCTATTTGCAAAGTTGGTGTCAGAAATGACACCTTCAGTGCCAAGGGAGGGGGCTGTTTTATCTTTGATATATTCCTTTATAGAGCCTTACTTTTAGGAAAACAATTTTGTCATTTACCTGACTGTGGGTAGATGCTCACTAATTTTGGTCGTGGGGCACTAAAGCCCGCCTCTTTGAAGAAATTGGTCATACTCGTGTGTGCCATGGTTCCATTGATTGGAATTAGCTATTTATTTTAACTCAGACAACGATGATGGCAGAATTTTTTTTATTTGGAATGATATCTGATAAATAAGCTGCACATGCGATGAATGTAAAGTCACGAATGACAGTTGAGCTTTTCTACCAAGAAATCTCGCTGTTCCTGATTGTAAAATCAAAAACTTTGATTTGAAAGAAACAATCATCTCATCGAAGTATGCAAAACCAATTCTACTTGTTCGGAGACAAATTCGTCACACTTATCTGACACAAGTGAGTACATTCCCATCTTGGCAGTGAATAGTGCAATGCATGGGAACTGTGTGTGAGTTTATGGATGGAAATGAAATAATTTAGTGTATGTGTGCAGAGAAAGCGACGAGTAAATGTATGTATAGGCACTTATGTGTATTGTACATGGCTAAGAGTATCACAAGTAGCTAGTACAGAGAGAGAGAGAGAGAAAAAAAAACTTCCTTTGTCAATACAATGACAATGGATTTTTACCCTGGCATTGTCCATATAAATAGTTACTAATAATTTCCACCGTACTTCATGCAAAATAAATTGATACATCAATAATTTCTTGTGCTTCTGGTTCCAAGACAGAATTAGTCGAACTTCAGTTGGTTATGAACAATAGTGAGAGTAACGCAGATCGATCAGTTGACTTAGTTATCATTCCATTACGTTTAGCAGGGATTTCATCAACATTAGGGGTTGCCAATTTCACTACCACTTTTATTAATATATATTAGCGACAGAGGCAGTATTAATGCTGAGAGGTAATAGGTATCCCCAGATAAACGTGGATGTTCTATTAGAGTAAACTCTAATGCGGTAGGCACCGTGAGAGAAACCCTCATATTGGCTTTTGGTGCAAAATGCACTCTTGCTTATATCGCTAGCGGAGATCTATCTCTACGCGACCTCCAGCGTCGAGACAACGTGATTTCGACCTTGTTTGGCCTTGCCCATAACGGGCACCCAACCTCAAGATGCAACAACGATTCATCTCCCTGTCAGCGGTATATAGAAAATAGTGCTAGAACAAGCATTGGTGTAGCGATTAGCCAGTGAGCTTGTTAAATATATACATATATATTAGCGACAGTGAAAGTTTTAGTTATTTATATAGAAATTGTACAAATAGGACGTCTTTTTTTATTTGTGTTGTTTGTGTTTATTACTACAATTCTCCTGCTTTTATTTTTACCTATTTTTTCCGGATGCTGCTATTGGAAGCATATTTTTTTACTCCTTCAAATGAATGAGGAAATTAGAAATTTGTCGGAAGTTTACAACAACGTACGCTTCAACATCTTCCATCATATCGTTTACCTAACACCAAATGGCACTTTTGTAGACAGAATCTCATGATAGCCTCTTTGTTTCACGTTTGCAACATAGGTTTCACCTAAAAGGACGTTTAATGGATATTGATAACTAGTGATTGATCTTCCCACACCCGAGAAATTTTACATATTAATAGATCGATTTTATATTTTATTGAGTTAAATGTGAATTAAAATAATAGTCCATTGACTACAATATGTATAAAGGTATTAGGTAATCTCTAACAACCCATATAATAAATATCACGATAGTGTATATTTTCTCTTTTTTATAAACGATAAAATGTTTTACTTCCAAATAATGATAATGTATTTCGTAATGTGTGTACTGCTTGTGGTTTAGCATGAAAATAAATAATCGAAAACAATGCACATACCTTAGTTTTAAAACAGCACCAAATATATGATGGACTGTTACTTTGAAAGGAAAAAAAACTCATCAAACCCGGTATAGTCTTTGAAAATTGATCACTCTCTCAAGAGAGTGAGAGAGAGAGAGAGAGGGGGGG
>NC_068998.1:42518225-42519805 GCF_001194135.2 Octopus bimaculoides
GGGGGGGGGGGTACACATACTTCTATATTATAAATGTTAAATTTAGCTTCTTTCTGTATCTCAAGCCTTTGCAATAGGGAACTGCGTGGCAGTTTATGGGATAGATATGGGATAATTTAGCATATATGTGAAGAGAAAACGAAGTATAAAGTGCGTATGTAGGCATTTATCAATATGTGCAGGGATAAAACTATCAGAGGTAGCTGTGTTGAAGCGAAAGATTCATTGCTGTTAAAGAGGAAAACGAGAAACAGGAACACCAGAGATTTTGTTTCATTCCTGGAGGGTCATTGTGCAAAAATGAACATAGGCATTGGTTATATTTCACTTCTTCATTTTTTGTCAATTTATTAACTATTTAACCAATTAACTAATTGGTGGTTCGATTACTCATTCGGTTTATCACTCAGTCAGTCATTTTTTGACAAAGTCCTCTTGTTGCTATCACGACCCCTTCAATGACATGTCCGCTCTACTCCAGGTCAACTTCAGGTTAATTTTTTTTTTCAAGTCCCACAAATAGTGAGATACAAGTGAGAAACTGGGTATCTGACTTTTAACCTTCATCATAGGTGATACATCATGGAAAACGGCTGGAACAAGTCTTGTACTTATTTGCATCCGTCCGTTTTGCCGAACCGCTAAGATACGAAGCCGTAAACGAAGCAACAGTGGCTACCAAGCGTCATGAGTGGGACAAATACAGACAAAAAGATACACACACACACACACACACACACGCACGCACGAATGCACACGCACGAACGCGCATGCACACACATACACGTAGGGGAGGGGCCAGTCGATTAGATTGAACCCAGTACGCAGCTGCTACTTAATTTATCGACCCCGAAAAGATGAAAGGCAAAGTCGACCTCGGCGGAATTTGAACTCAGAACGTAAAGACAGGCAAAATACCGCTAAGCATTTTGCCCGGAATGCTAACGTGCTAACCTCTCTGTCAGCTCGCAGCATTTATCAATAATAAATATTTATTTCCTCATTGCTCACAGCGGGCTAAAAATAGAGGGGGTAAAGCAAGGAGAGACAAATGGATTAAGTCGATTACATCGACCCCAATGCGTAACTGGTACTTGTTTAATAGACCTCAAAAAGATAAAAGGCAAAGTCGACCTCGACGGATCTTGAACTCAGAACGTAACAGCAGAAAAAATACTTCTAAGCATTTCGCCCGGTGTGCTAACGCTTCTGCCAGCTCTACGCCTTTATTAATAGCAAATATTACACCCGATATTGCTTTTAGCACTCAAACGTATTCAAGTAAGCAAATAAATATACGGCTGCGTAAATACACAGGTAGATAAATAAATATACAAAGTGATAAATAGATATGACAGTCGTACCCAATATTCTGTAATAAGAGAACGCTTTCCTTGGTTAAGGATAGAAGTTGTGCTTGGATCAAAGGATTTAATATGTTAAAACGAGGGGGATATCTTTTTTTAAGGATTACAGCTGTGAACTTTGAATTTTCTGTGATATACACTTTATGTGTATATGTAAGTACACATGTATATGCGGTATATAAACATGTATGTATGTATGGAAGGATGGATGTA
>NC_068998.1:42522930-42525586 GCF_001194135.2 Octopus bimaculoides
ATATATATATATATATATATATATATATATATATATATATATATATATACACACATACATACATACATATATAATATGTATATATATGTAGGTAGGGGCATAGATAAGCGCACTTATACATGAAGTATATAGCGATGCTCATGCACACAAGAATACGAGGCGCTACCAAAAAGTTTCCAGACAGCTTCTGAAGCACACCAACAGATGGCAGCACGCGGTTGCATGCGCAGTGAATGCGACCGGATCTGTAGGACGAAGAATTGGATTCTTCACGACAGCAATGCATCCTAGTCGTGAGTTTCTCACCAAAAACAATATAGTATCGCTTCCGCATCCACATCCGCTCTATTAGCTAGACTCAGCCCCTGTAGACTTTCATCTCTTCCTCAAGATGAAAATGCAGCTCAAAGGTCACCGTTTTAAAACCGTTTTCGAGATAAAGAACGAATCGCAGAAGGTCCACGATTCGCTTACAGTTAACGTCTTCCAAACCAGATTCTAACACTGACAGAAACTCTGGGACTGGTGTATTGCTGCGCAAGGTAACTACTTCGAAGTAGATGATGTTAAAACTTAGGTAAACAAGTTACTTTTTATTAAACATAATTAGTCCGAGAAATTTTTGTTACCACCTCGTATACCTATATACGCGTAAATGGGTACGTATGTGTGCGTGTAACCGCCTACACTTTTTTTGTGCAAAATAGGGGTATTTTATCCTGTCCAGGCTATATTATTATCATTATCCTGCGATTGAGAATTTAAAATCACTTCTTTAACTTTCTAAGACATCTCAACGCTTCTAAAAGCAAACTTCGTTTGTTTGTTTACGTTTATCGTAATTTGAATTTATATATACATACATATGTATATATGTGCATCTACGAATAACTGTATACACACCTGTGTGTGTGTGTGTGTGTGTGTGTGTGTGTGTGTACGTGCATGAATTCGCACGCAACAGATACCATTGCCCGAGGAGCGGGAAGCTCTGAAGTCGCAGATACAAAATGAAAATCTTTATTGAACGTTGCCTAGTTTTTAACCCCAAGCGTTAGCTTAATTACACACACACACACACACACACACACACTTACAAAGGCGCATTTTCATATCAATTTAGTCATTTAATATAAATAAACTGTAAACAACTGAATCTCTTCTGTGCTCCAGTCTAGTTCGTATCACAAGTTTAGGACAATAGCTTCGTTTGTTAAAGGTTTGGCACCTTTTTTTTTGTTATTTATCATATCCCTGACGGCCACGGTGGTAGCAAGGGAGCGTCACTGATTCTACTGATATTATTTGGGTGGGGAGGTGAGTATTTATTTTTGTTTTCTTGATAATGTCTACAACCTTCGGGAATATACGCAGTGATAGATGGATAGCTAGATAGATAGATACATACATACATACATACATACATACATACAAACACATATAGACGCCAAGACACACCTAATATACATACATACATAACTATATATATATATATATATATATATATCATCCTTACCATCTCCAGTTCACAAGCGAATGTTCAGAGTAGGTCCATTCACACGGGCCATCCTGGTCACATTCACTCAATCTCCAACAAAAATACTGCGGAGCAGAACTTGATAATATTAATAGCGATGAGGAGGAGGGTGAGGTGAGAAGAAGATGAAGGAGAAGAAGAGAAAAAAAAAAGAAGAAGAAGAAGAAGAAGAAGAAGACGATTTAATGTCTGTAATCTATGTGTTTATGTTTTTATGAAAAGATATGTTTATGAAAATGATCCTTCAGAATTTTTTTTTTTTTTTTCAGCCTCTCGATTCTTTGTGGTTCTGGTGTGCGTGCTGTATGCCCAAAAGGTTTAACCTTTCCTGTGGATACCATTGTATGCAGATTTGAAAGCAATATCTTATCTTATGGGAAGGTGAAAAGTGCTTTGCAGTCACGTTTTGGCCAACGGCTGATGACGTGAGTGATATCATCCGCACTAGTTTGCCTAACACAATGTATGCACCGCTATACAACTTGCACGCGTCAAGAAACTACTAGCTCGCCGATTTACGCCTAAGTATGATAATTATTTCTGCTCTAGGTACAAGAACGCCTACTCAATAACATCGACCCCAGAGCGTAACTGGTACCTATTTCATCGACTCCGATAGGATGAAATGCAAAGTCGAACGCGGCGGAATTTGAACTCGGAACTTCTACATAGATTATATATATATATATATATATATATATATATATATATATGTCTACCATGAATGCCGTGAGTCAGAAGATGAGAAACAACGTGAGTTATAGGCAGAAAACTCGATAAACATCTGCATCAATAGTTGCACAGAATGCACGATGTCCTGTGCAGTAATGTAATGCAATAAAGTGCACTTTCTTCTACAGTAGAACTGTAGTTCTGTCTTACTGTTTTTACAGCTACGATAATGCTTAAAAGTTCAGCTGAACTTCGCAAGGTACTATAACTTTATTGGCGTGGTACAGTGGTCAATATTGATGTCAGAGTTGTCAGAAGATGGTGGAAAGTTCAATATGTCTTTAGAACAGGATGTGACAGAAATGATAAGGTTGGAGAGAGAAGAACATCGGGGAGTGAGGAGTAGGCAGCGGAGGTGGATTAGAGGATAAGAAGAAGAAGCAGGGG
>NC_068998.1:42525949-42526399 GCF_001194135.2 Octopus bimaculoides
ATATATATATATATATATATATATATATATATATATATACAAAGAGAGAGAGAGAGAGAGAGAGAGAAGGGTAGAAGATAGAGAGGGGTGTGGGAAGGGAAAGAAGGAAGGTGGCAGTTAATGGGTGCGAATGTAGGAGGGGGAAGTGATGGACACAGGCCAAAGCCTTAAATTGTTTTAGGATTGTTGGAAACATTTTAGACCTTCCATATATATATATGTGTGTGCGTACGTTTGTGTATATTATGCATATATACGCGCATGTGCGTGTATGTATTTCTATATGCGTGAGTATATAAACATATGTTTGTGTACATTTATATAATTATATATATATATATATAGTAATATATACTTATGTATATGTATGTATACATATATTAATATATATATATATGTATTAATCTATGTATGTATATATATATATATATATATATATATATATATATA
>NC_068998.1:42526864-42528208 GCF_001194135.2 Octopus bimaculoides
CTGTATATATTTCTACAGTGATAAATCAAAACCGAAAGAAGTCATGACTTTTGAATACTCAAGAGTTATTCGCAATGTTTTTGTTCTTATCGTTGCTGTTGTTGTTGCTGTTGTTGTTGTTGCTGTTGTTGTTGTTGTTGCTGTTGTTGTTGTTGTTGCTGTTGTACTGCTGGTGATATTGATCGATGATGCTGATGATGATGGTACTGATATCGTTGTTGCTTTTGTTGTGGTGGTTGTTTCCGTGCTTTTTGTTATCTTTGTTGTTGCTCTGCAATACTCGTGATACTGCTTATAATGTCAATGTTATATTTTATTATTGCTGCTCTCTTGTATATCCCCAGGTTGCCTCTCATTAAACAAATTTAAGACCACAGTCGCTCCAAACCTGGCCAGCACACAATTTTCAGTGCACAGTACATCCATGAACATAATGTTTTCTTTTATTTGAATGTGATTTGAGGGATATCCACTTACTATTTCTAGCAAGACGGTGCAACCTCACTTGTACATTGCAGGCTCTTGTAAATATTAATTTATGTATCCATCTATGTACGTATCTACGTGTGTATGTGTGTGCCTGTGAACGTATATATGTATGTATGTATTACAAATCCGACATCTTCTTGTGAGGGCTCGGTATGTAAGTATTTATGTAATCATGCATGTTTGTTTGAAATTATGTATACATACATATTATGTATATATATATATATATATATACTTACCTACAGACTTCTTCACACATTCCCAGAAACCGCCGTAAGATTCTTTCGTATTTATTGGATTGGTTTGAGGACTTCCTTTTGGGATTATTGTAAACTGTAAACTCATCAGCGCGAGACTTTTTGACTTGTGTGTATCTATTTATGCAATTCTTTAACCGACTTTGATTTGGGCACGGAATTACACTATTATATATGTGTTTTTATATGTAATATGTTCACATATATATAATGGCCTATATATACCCTCTGTGCTTAGATGTGTCTCGGGTTTGTTGTCTTTTAATACTTTAATATATATATATATATATATATATATTACGAACTTATAAATAGGGGCGAAAGAAAAAATACCCTATGCCAAAAATGCCGAGAGATAGACTTTAAATCGTCAATAACCACATATAATTCATCACTAAAAGCGCTTAAGTACCCCAAATATATCTAAATACAGATTTTGCAGCACACCTCGATTTAAAATCTCTCAGCATATTTGGCAGAGGAATTTTTTCTTTTGCCCTTATTTGTACGTTATTTATAATTTTCACCTGGAAAGGTATTTTTTAATATGCTGGCCACTGATAAAATTTTTTGAAAATTTTATCGTATATTAGATGTG
>NC_068998.1:42528252-42529152 GCF_001194135.2 Octopus bimaculoides
ATATATATATCTTTCTTACCTGACGACTTAATATTTTTATTAACTATACAGGGTCGAAACACAGAGGGAACAACACAAGGACAGAAAAAACACAAAAGTGGAAGAAAAATAAAATCGAACAAAAAGAATGGTAATGATAAATCAAAAGGTGGAATGACGTCTACTCGAACCCCACACTCCAGGTAACATCATTGAACATTTTTAGGGAAAAAAAAATTGTCACGTGTTATTTTATTTTTGTCTCTTTCTCCTTGTTGTGTGTTGCTTGTTTTATATACTTTGTGGACGACTGACATGCGTGAAGTGTGAGTTGGCCAGTGTCAATACAAAATTTTATATTCGTTTCCTTTAAAACAATACATATTTACCGGATGATAATTACCGAGAAGTTGCAAGGTAAGACATAAAATTCATTGTCTCTCTAATAATTATTGTGGCATTTCCCATTAAATTCGCAGTTCCATACATGTGCTATTTCGTTCATTTGCTTATATTTCATAAATTTACACAGCATACAAAAATACGGACATAATATATATTTACTATTGCTTACAAAAATAGAGATTAATGAATATTTTTTTCTATGTTCATAATTTTTTGTTTACAATATTGAAAAAATATGCCGCCAAAGAAAAGACGTAATCCCTCCAGAAACACGTATAAAGCGAGGACGATTACAGAAAACAAAGGCGAGTGTCTCGACAGAGAAAGGAGACGAGACTTTCTCAGGGTCAGCAGATGCATGCCGCAGCACGTCAGTCTCAAGAGAGAAGGGAGATGAGATTTTCCCAGTATCAGCTAAGGCATGCTGTAATACTTAATGCTGAATCATTAGAACAGCGTTTAACACGCCAGATTAGAGACAAGTCCAATACAATAGCTCTCAGAAATAGATCACAT
>NC_068998.1:42529703-42535364 GCF_001194135.2 Octopus bimaculoides
TATAACTATACCATTTTAATCCCGAGCGACGTCGGGTGTCTCTGCTAGTATATATATATATATATATATATATATATATAAATATGCGTGTGTGCATATATATAAACGTATATATATATTCATATCTATCTATCTATATATGTATGTATGAGGCTTTCACTTTGTATGTTAGAAATACATTATATTACGTGAAATATTCCTGGAGGCGGCAACGGCTTTAGTAAACCAAAACTACTTCGACAACAGCTGTACGTATTCCAAAACCAACATTTACTCACGAGAAATTTTGAAGAAAAAAATTAATAATTAATAATTAAGTAAATAAATAAATAATTGAACAAATATATAAGCGAAATGCACTTAAACCAACTTTAGTTACATGACATTGTTTTCTTTTTATTTTTGTTTTTATCCATTTTAAAGAAATGCGGAGTTAATATCTGCTTTGTTGCTAATTTTTGCATTCACTCATCGAAGAGAAAATATGGTGGATGCACAAAATTCCATTTAAATACATTCACAATGAATTTTGTTATGAAATCCTCAGTGAGTATGGCTTGATATTAGTTTTAGAATACTTTCTTTTCGTTGTCGTTGGTCGGTATTTTTAGCTTCATCGATCGGCACGGATTTTTTTTTTTTTTTTTTTTTTTACGTGGTATTATTGTAACTTCGTAGCTATCTTCAGCTAGCGAATGAGAGGGTCGAGTTTTTGGTAAAAAAAAAAAAAAAAAAAAAAAATAGAATAAAAAATAATCAGCAAGATCAACAACTGCAACTTTTTACTGATTCAGATCGCTAAAAATATATTTAAATCCAGGAATCAATAGTGGTTGCTCCTGACCGAACCGATTTGGAATACACCTTCTTCTCTTATGAAAATTCTTGTTTTTTCTTGACGTCAAACTCTCCCCACCTCCACCACCGTTTCTATTTTCTTTACCATTTGGCATTTAAACAAGCCATATCTAACCTACATATTTTACCTGCTTTATATTCAAACCAAACACATCTACCCTACAAACAATCTCTTCATCGAAATCTCGAAACTACGTGATATTACTTCATCAGTCCATTGTGTTTAAACTAGCCATACCTGACCCAAATATTCTACCTGTTTTATGTTCAGAGTAACCAGATCTGACCTCTCACATCTACCCTACAATATCATTCTAAAACTAAACAATCACACCATCGAAATCTCGAAAGTACGATATGTGTATTGATAAACAATACTCTACTCCCTGGACAGAAGGCGGGAGAGGTATGCAGTAATATACATCTGGAAGATCCTGGAAGGAATTGTGCCAAATTTTGGCATTGAAAGCTACACCAATACCAGAACGGGATGACACAGCATAGTGACAAAGATCCCAGCAATGCCATAGCGCTTCAGGACCAGTTACCGCAGCAGCTTGTGTTTCAGGGGACCACAGCTTTTTAATATTCTCCCAAAGAGCCTGAGGAACCTGCACAAAGTAGATGTAGGGGTTTTTTTAATCAAAGCTGGACCTCTTCCTGTCGAGAGTCCCAGATGAATCTACCTCACGGCAAGAGGTGCAAATGAGGGTAGCTAAATCAAACTCCATTCTTCACCAAATGCCACATATTGGAGGAAGCTCTCCGTAATAACAGTGTAGCAAAACGGCGGTGCATCAGCATTGCCTCAGCTCTAAGCTGAAACTTAAAAAGAAAAAAAAAAAAGGTTTAATACAGAAATCTGAATGCTTAAAGGCTGAAAGGTAAGGTAAGATTGCAAGCACTACCAGCTCCTTACCATCTCCCATTGCAACCCATTTCTAGAATGTACCCATTTATCTAGAATATCTGCATTACACCTCCATTCATTTGACTTTCAACCATACGACGGGTCGTGTTAGACGTAGCGCTGACCGCCTCGAAGGAGAGTATTCCATTGAGCTTTTCGGTGGGTTAGAAAATTACATACCTTCACCCTCAATTTTCCATAGCTCTCTATGCAGTCAGTAGACGTGCTAGAAATAGCTGTCATTGTTTTTCAATGCCGTGGAGTCTTAGAAGAGTGCGCGTCAGATAATACGCGAACATAGCGGAATGGTCACGGTTTCAAATCGTCACTAGCTGTTTCTAAGTCTGGCGTGATTTGGAAAATTTGTGCCATCTTAAGGCATGGACATAGAGGGCAGTTGACCAAGGTCCATACGGGATCTACGGGCCCAATTAAAATCTATTTATTTTGGCTTGCTTTCAATAAATATTTATTAACAGTGCTCGGTGAATCGATGTGTCCGGGAGTCGAAAATGTTGTCAAAATGACTTTGCATTTGAATGGTATTTCTAAGATGTCTAGCGACCACACAATCCCCTTCATGCTAGTTAATAGTTCAGAAGACATTCTTTGTAAAGTCCAGTCAAGAGGACTTGACATCAAGAAGAGCAAAAGGGGTCAGGAGTTCCAGACTATCTAGGAATGACGGAACGATGGAAGGACTGGACGAGATGTTTCGTGTTTAATATGAAAATATTGATGATGATAATGAAGTGAGACGAAGAGGAGGAGGTAGTTGAGGGCGAGGAAGATAGAATGAAAGGCAAAGTCGATGATGGCGGAATTTGAACTCTGAACGTAAAGACGGACGAAATGTCGCTAGGCATTTTATTCGGAATGCTAACGATTCTGCCAGCTCGCCGATTTAATAATAACCTGGTTTATTTTACTTGTTCAGTCATTGGAAAGCGGCCATGCTGGAACACAGCCTTGACGGGTTTAGTAGAACAAATCGACCCCTGTACTTATTGTTAAATTTGGCATCTATTTTATCGACCCCATTTGCCCAACCGCTAGGTAACGATCACGTAAACAAACCGACAACGTTTGTCAAGCGGTGGTGAGGGGCAAATACACAAACACACCACCGGTGTCTGTCCCTTTACGTCTACGAAATGCCCTCACAAAGCTTTTGACAGTCCAAGGTAATAGTAGAAGATACTTGCCAAAGGTGCCACGCAGTGGGACTGAAACCGAAACCATATGGTTGGGAAGCAAATTACTTACCACACAGTTTATATTCTAGAATTCTCCTGATGGATAACAGAAAGCGATTTTCTGCAAATAGACCTTAGTTTGGAAAATTTTTGTCTCGATACTACGAAACAGTTTCACACAGACATTAAAACGTCTTTGGAATTGGGAAGATTTCCAAAGATAAAAGGTGAAAATGGTAAGAGGGAAAATAAAAAAAAAATCTGAAGTCTGACAAAGGATTTGGTACTCAATAATGTTTTATAGAAACATGATAATTCTAATTTCCGCAGAGATCAAAGTAAAACTCAGCGCGCGCGAGCGCGCGCGTGTGTGTGAAAGCTGTGCCAGTGAGAATATGTAAAAATGAACTATTTCTGTAGAGTTTAAATATATTCCTGACTGACATAGCTGTGTGGTAAGAAACTTCCTTTCCAACCACTTGACGTCGGGTTCAGTCCCACTGCGTGGCAACTTGCGAAAATATCTGCTACTGTAGTCTCAGGTCAATTAAAGATTTGTCCGTGGAGTGGATTCGGTAGACAGAAACTGAAAGAAGCCCGCCATATGTGTATTAGTTGTATGTCTCAGTGTTTGCTTTGTTTCGCACTACTCTTTTATATTGGTGTTCGTTTGTCTATGTCCACGTAACTTAGCAGTTCGGCAAAGAGACTGATAGAATTAGTAGCAGGCTTTTAAAAAATATAGGTACTGGGGTCCATTTACTGCGACTAATCTTTCAAACCGGTAGCTCAGCATGGCTGTAGTCCAATGATTGAAACATGCACAAGATAAAAGACGATAGATAACAGGTGGAAAGAAGGAAATGCTATGTCATTTTTGTCGTTAATTCTTTTACGGTGCCAACCGTAACATATTTATGTGATACTGGAATAAACCGTAGAAGACTTGGAATTTTCAGACCGGAACACCAGAATTCTTTGAAAACAAAAGCTCCACGCAAACCATTAGTCTGACGTATAATGACTATATAGACTAAGAAAAAGAATTGTAGAAAACTAATGAGAGAGACAAAGAGAGAAAGAGCAGTTTGTAAAGCTAGTTATTTATGTTCCTCGTTATGTCTGAAAGCAACGGGAAAGATTGTTATTTTCCTTCGTTGACTGCACATGTAGCAAATGTATTCTTAATCATTAGAAGTGAAGCTTTCCCAGAGCGAAGTTTTGAGCAGCTAAAACAGAAAAGCAAGCAACGAGAACAGACGTAAGACTGGTGCGTGAGACGACTATGGTGAACATCGAAGAGACAACAAAGATGTCTCGACCAGCACTCTCGACGTGCTAGAAGCAACAGCCAAATATCTCTTACATTTCATTGGAATTCTTAAAAACGAGGTGGGACACATTAAATAGTGTAGTCCTTGATGTTCTGTTGCGAAAAAGAAAAAAAAAGAATGGCGTGTAGTAAGAAGCTCGCTTCCCAACCACGTTTCCGGGTTCAATCTCACCACGCTGCACCTTGGCCTAGTATCTCCTGGCCGATCAAAGCCTTGCGACTGTATTTAGTAGACGGAAACTAGTATCTGTGTCTGTGCTTGTTCCCCACCACCGCTTGAAAACCGGTGTTGGTCTGTTTACGTCACCGTACCGAAGCGTTTCAGCAAAAGGTGTTCGATAGAATAAGTAGCAGGCTTAACAAAAACTGAGTCGATTCATTCGACTAAAGATTCTCCAAGGCGGTGCCCCAGCATGGCCGCAGTCAAATTACTGAAACAAGTAAAAGATGACAAATATGCGTGTGTGTTTGTGTGTGTATGTTTTTTTTTGTGTGTGTGTGTACATATACACACGACAAACTTCCACAGTTTCCATCTACCAAATATACTCACACGACATCGATCGACGCGCGGATATAGTAAAAGACGCTTGGCTAAGGTGGCGTGCAGTGGGACCGAACCGAGAAACACATGGATGCAAAACGAACATCTTAATCCCATACCCACAGCCATACCCAATTCATTTCTTGAATGCCGTGTCTGGCTACTATTGTTTTATTCCACCCACAGGCCAACTGACACTAGATTTATCATCAAAATGGTGCCAACCGAGACCAGCCCGTTTTATATTTTCAGCTTTGGAGTTATGAAGGACGGTCTTATGTAATTTCACCTTCAAAATTAACGTTAAAATGGCGTCTCTTTTGTTGCTAATTTTGTAGTCTCATTGTTCATTCGTTAAACAACAAAGGCTTGGTGTAAGTAGTTCTATCTCTTTGATGTGTACGTATGTATAGGTGGAGGCAGCTTGTCTTTTAGAATCCAGGTCGTACTTTAGGAGGTTTTTTGGTGCTGTTTCCGGTCTTTCTAAATCTAGGCGCTATTATTTTTCTCTTTTTTTTTCTCTTTTCGTTATCACGATGTTGGAGATAACTGCATACATTCATACCTAAGTACAGACATACATACGTACGTACGAATGTTTGTATGTATGTATGCATTTGCGTATGCATGCATATATGTATATGCGCATGTCTGTATGCATATATATATGTGTGTGTGTGTATATATAAATGTATATTATATTATTATATAATTATATAATTGAACACCACGCATCCATTTCCATGTATATGTGTGAGTATATGTGTGAGCATATATTAATATATATATATATATATATATATATATATATATATATATA
>NC_068998.1:42535566-42536806 GCF_001194135.2 Octopus bimaculoides
ATATATATATATATATATATATATATATATATATATATATATATACTTATAGTTCACATAAATCGGGATATGTGACTTTCAGTTATTCTATAAATGAAAAATGCATTAAATACTACAAAACGTATACAGAGGACAGACACTACCTAGAACTCTAATACGCTATCAGTTATACTTATATAACAATATGCATTTCTCGTTAAATGTATATGTGTGCGTGCGAATATTTGTGTTGTGCGCATATATACTTATTTATAAATATGCATGAACATGGATATATTTATATGGATAAAAGCGCAACAGAAAGAAAAAGTAATCTATCCAGTGAGAGCTAAATATCATTTAATATACTCAGCATAAAGACACAAATTCGTATCTTTACGTGTTCATTAAACGTGTTCATTAAATGACATTATGTGTATATCATATATGTAGGTACGTATTTACGCACATACGTATATGCCAATTATTCATATAGATACTAGACATAACCCCGACAAAGTTAATTAGTTGTAGAGCACTCCCAGTAAATAACTCGCTAAGAAGAATTAATATGGCGTACTTTTGATTCATGGGCGTCAAGCTACCAACAGTATATATATATATATATATATATATATATATATATGTATGTATGTATATGCTTGTATGCGCGTGTGTATGTTTCTGAGTATGTGTATATACATATCTATTCACGTGCGTGCGTACATACATACATACATACATACATATATAAACACGCTAGTTTGTTCCAAAGTCTTTTCAGAAAATTAACCGAATCTGTTTGTTTCTAGCTTTCAACCGTTCACGTTCACACTTCCCCACCTCCCCCTCCCTACCACTCTGTCTCACACACACACAAGCGCGCAAACAAACAAGGACTCCCATACATATACCGCGCATACACATACGCATATATATGTATATATACCCACATATATACATATTTATACATAAATACATAAATAGATATATATGCACATATATACATATATATACACACACGCATACAAACACGCACACACGTATATATATATATATATATATATATATATATATATATGCCCATACAATTATACACGTAGATAAATAGATAAACTATTTGAGAAGGCGAGCTCCATTGTGAAATATGTGTATGGAGAAGACAGACCAGTTCTATGTATAGGCAAAGATATTTGGCTGGCTTTCAAATATTCCTGCATGCAATATTGTCTGAAAGGCAGGCACATACTCACATATACAC
>NC_068998.1:42536948-42541410 GCF_001194135.2 Octopus bimaculoides
CTCCCCCTCCCTACCACTCTGTCTCACACACACACAAGCGCGCAAACAAACAAGGACTCCCATACATATACCGCGCATACACATACGCATATATATGTATATATATACCATTTTTTTTTTTTACTCCTATTTTTAGGCTTGTTCCTTCTGTTAACCATTTTTGGACGGAATATCAATATGGATATCATATAATGTGTGTGTTTGTGTATAGGCATATATACATACATTTAAATGTGCATGAATATGTATATATATATATATATATGCTCTTTTACTATTTTACTTGTTCAGTCATTTGTAGCCATGCTGGAGCACCGCCGTTAATCGAGCAAATCAACCAAAGGACTTATTCTTTGTAAACCTAGTACTTATTCTATTGGTCAGTTTTGTCGAACCGCTAAGTTACGGGGACGTAAATACACCAGTATCGGTTGTCAAGCGATGTTGGGGGGACAAACACAGACACACAAACATATACACATACATATATATATATACATATATACGACAGGCTTCTTTCAGTTTCCATCTACCAAATTCACTCACAAGGCTTTGGTCGACCCGAGGCTATAGTAGAAGACATTTGCCCAAGGTGCTACGCAGTTGGACTGAACCCGGAACCATGTGGTTGGTAAGCAAGATACTTAACACAGCCAATCCTACGCCTATTTGTGCATATTTATATAGAAATATGTTGTGCTCGGCTGTGTGGTAAGAAACTGGCTGCCCGACCACATGATACCAGGTTCAGTTCCACTGCATTGCTAGTTTTGGCAAGTGTCTTCTATTATAGCCTCGGGTCGACCAAAACCTTGTCAGTCGATTTGGTAGACAGACACTGAAAGAAGTCCGTCGTATGTATGTAAACATGTATGTATGTATATATATGTATGTATGTATGTATGTATGTATTTATGCATGTATGAGTGCATGTGCGTAGGTGTGTGTCTGTATCTATGCGTGTGTGAGTGTGTTTGTGCGTGTGTATGAGTGTGTGCTACCACCGCTTGATATCCGGTGTTGGTTTGTTTACGTACCCATGACGTAGCGTTGTGTTTAGGAAGTAAAAGATATTAGGAATTACTTAGTGTGCTTTGAGAGAGGCGAAAAACGGAATACACGGGAAACTTTATTTTTCACAACTATCGTTTCGACACATTCATGACGCATCCATTCATGACGGGTAATATGCGGTGTCTCCAGATAGTCCTTATTACATCACCTTCGTCACAGAGGGATGCACCACGCTTCTGCACGGTAGGATGCATCACAACTAGTTTCTCATCTTCAAGACGAAGTCAGGTGTGTGAACAACAAGCAGATGTATTATTTTGACACACGGGAAAGTGAGAAAGTCTTTTACGTTTCGAGCCTACGCTCTTCAACATAAAGTAATAAGAGAAAATAAACAGAGAGAGAATAAAAATCTTGATGGATACTGTGTGTCGGTAGATGATATATAGCTTTTTCGCGGAGGAAGATCTGACAGTTAGGGATGCCATGTAAATATGGTGGGGCCCTGTCGACAATGATCCACTTGATGCTAGACTTTTCGCCTCGCGGATCACGAAGTTTCCAGAGAAAGTGCGACAGGGAAGCAGAGGTCGCCTTATCGCTGGATCTGAATGAGTGCTTATGCTGAGAGTACCTTCCCTTGACCTCATTGGTTGTCATGCCCGTATAATACTTAGTGATGCCATCGGACGGTGTAAAGGTGCATTTGCATGCTTTATATATATATAATTGCAGCGTGGAAGGTATTTATAAGCCATTTAAGAAACACTCAAAAAACCGTTAGATTCACTTCAACATTTAAATTTAATTTGCCAAAATATCTTCGTCGCTTTGAGACTGCGACCTGTTTGCTGATAAAATTCCGTGCAGCACGGTGAACAGATCGAGGTCTCAAAGCGACGCAAAATATTTTGACAAATTAAATTTAACGGTTTTTGCGTGTTTCTTAATTGGCTTATAAACACCTTCCACGCTGCAATTGTTTTCGTTCCAGCACACGATCTCAGATCAGGTGACTTGCTTTGCAAGTAGATCTCCGTTATATATATATATGTATATATATATATATATGTTAAATATATATATATATATGTTAAATATATATTTTTTTACAAAAAAATTTGGTAAAAAATATAGTATCTGTTAACAATCTTAGCTAAAAACTCACAGTTGAGTTTTTGAATATATATCAACTTTAAATAGAGCCCAAAATTGATCCGTTGAAAATACTTTATTACAATAACAATAATAATAACAAATAAATAGACCTATGTACATTTCGATAGAACATCCAGAATGGTTAATATATATATATATATATATACATACCCATCTATCTATCTATCTATCTATATACACATATATATATATATATATATATATATATATATACATATATATATATGTGTGTGTATATAGATAGATAGATAGATAGATGGGTATGTGTGTTTATTTATGTACAAACATAAATGCGAATATGTGCATATTTACACACACACACACACATACACCCCACACACGCGCACGGACGCACGCACACGCACACACTATATGTAGTAATGCGTGGCTTTCACTTATCCATACATACCCTTGCATTCTCACACATACTATATTCCGTTTGCAACATACTGGATGCACCATACGTTACGCCGCAGATCATATTAATGGTAAATCTTTCGGACAAGCAAGCGTCGTAATCGTACATAAAAAGATATACCTTCTGTAGAGTTTTGCAACACGTGATATGGGCGCGCCATATCTCGTCTTACAATTGTATATTCTATCTAAAATAACTTAAGTAGGAAAAATGGGTTAGTAGTAAAGAAATATTCTATTTGGGGGTTTAAAATACATCAGTGTGCATATATATATATATATTAGTTGCTTTGTTTACAGATAATCCTTTCTCTCTTGTGAATACCGCTTAAGTGGAACGTGAAATTGTTAATCTATAAGGCCAGTCGTACTGATAGCAACTATATGAGATTCATAAATTCTTTAGTTTTATATCTTCCGAATTCTCGTTTTCTTATACCTGACCGTTGACTGAACACTATTCAATTTTTTTTCTCCGTGTTTTTCTCCTTGTCTCCGTATTCTTTCTGTTGAAGAGCGTAGCTCGAAACGTCAAAGACTTTCCGTATTCCCGAGCGTCATACTAATATATACTTTTGTTATTTACACCACCTGTCCTCGTCTGTTGTTATTATTTGTATATTCTCCCATATATTGATTCATGTTCCAAATAATTGGTTACTTATCTAATCTATTTGTCTATCTTGCTGTCTATTTGTTTGTGTGTTTGTCTGTCTATTTGTATGTCTTTGTTTCTGTCTATCTATCCATCCATCCATCCATCAATCTATCCATCCTTCTATCTATCCATCCTTCTATCTATCTATCTATCTATCTATCTATCTATCTATCTATCTACAAGACTGCTTGTCAATTAATCAATCAGTCAGTCTCTCTGTCTGTCTGTCTATCTATCTATACACACACACTTGAAACACTCTGTGCGTACGTGTATGTATATGCAATATTATGTATATACACACACGCACAGACATACATCACTATATATGTATAGATAGATAGATAGATGTACACAAACGCAAAGAGGAATGAAGCAAAATTATAACTCATAATAACCTTGTTCCTGTTGCTGACGAGGAGGAGGAGGAGCAATAGTAGGAGGAGTTAGAGGATGAGAAGGAGTAAAAAGGCGAGTAGGAGGAGAGCCACGACGTCGATAACGATGACAGAGACGTCGAGGAAGAGAAGGGAGAAGAGAGGAGGAGGATGAGGCGGAAAAGATGGATGGAAAAGAAAAACTGATGGGAAGAAAAAGAAAAAGAGGAGGAGGAGGAAAAGATGGATGGAGAAGATGAATGATAGATAGGAAGAGAAAGGAAAAGAGGAGCAGGAGGAGGAAGAGGAACAGAGAATGAGGTTGGAGGGGATGAGGAAACGGAGAAGGAGGGAGAAGTGGAATGAGAAGGGGACCATAGAAAAAGAGGAGGAAGAGGAGGCGGAAGAAGAGGAGGCGGAAGAAGAGGAGGCGGAAGAAGAGGAGGCGGAAGAAGAGGAGGAATAAATGGAGAAAGAGGAGGAGGAGGAAGGGGAAGGTTCCTGACGATGCCAGTTCGCAGTGATTATCCAATCTTCTGAAAAAAAATTCTAAGGACCCATTGAAAGTTTTTTGCAATAATAGTTGTCAAAGTGCGGTGAGAGAAGGGTGGAGAGCGAGAAATCAATGCACCCGTGTATCGTGGATCGATCGCCATCATCATCATCATCAACATCGTTAACATTATCATCATCATCATCAACATCGTTAACATTATCATCATCATCATCAACATCGTTAACATTATCATCATCATCATCAACATCGTTATCATCATCATCATCATTAGTACTATCATCACCAGCATCACTAGAATTT
>NC_068998.1:42541425-42542876 GCF_001194135.2 Octopus bimaculoides
TCATCATCATCAACATCGTTAACATTATCATCATCATCATCAACATCGTTAACATTATCATCATCATCATCAACATCGTTAACATTATCATCATCATCATCAACATCGTTATCATCATCATCATCATTAGTACTATCATCACCAGCATCACTAGAATTTACCTCGTTATTATCATCTTAATAATACTCCTCGTTCCTATCGCCATAATTATTTCCCTTCTATATCATCATCATCATCACCATCATCATCATCACTATCATCATCACCATCATCATCATCAATATTTTTGTAGTTGTTGTTGGAACTATTATTATTATTATTATTATTATTATTATTATTATTAACCTTTGCTGTTGTTACTACTACTACTACTACTGCTGTTGCTATTACTACTAGTATTACTGCTGTTGCTACTGCCACCACTACTACTACTACTACAACTATTATTGTGGTTATTACAACTATTATTATTGTTATTGTTGCCTTCATTTATCATCATTATCGTCATCATCATCACCAACATTATTATTATTATGATTTGCTGTTGTTGTTTTTGTTGTTGTTACCCAGAATACCTCCGATGCACGAAACGATTCTCCTGATTGAAAAAGGATGAAGTAGGTTTCTTTGTTATTTAGTTTATTGAAAAAATAAATTTAGCTGAAAATAGCGGGGGTCGTCCATAGGGGAGAGTGAGGTGATGAAAATAAATACCAAAAATGAAAAAATAAATAAGCATATATATATGCATACATATATATATATATATAGAGATACACATACATATATATTTCAATACGTACGTACACACACACACACACACACACACACACACACACACACACACACACACATATATATTTACATACTACCTTTCTATAAGTGTGTCTCTGTGTGTCTGTGTATTTGTATTACATGTATACATAACATTAAGCATTAAGCACGTTCACAACTATTTCAGCTTATTCGCAAATGAAAATAAATGGATCTCTGTCGGTTTCGACGAGGAGTTTGCTAATATCACGATCTACTGTACAGTACACTAACTAAATTGAGATGTATGTGAATGAGCACTCCTTAGGTAATACGAATACTCAGTTTCATCCGATCACAGAATCAGTCGACATACTTCTTACTAAGGTTGATTTGATTCTTTGAAATAAAAGTTCGAACAATAAATTTTATATAAAGTATATATATATATATATATATATATATATATGACCATGTGTGCATCGTTGGCGATTTTCTTTCTCTGTCTTCTCTTCTTTGGACTTTTTCAATATTTCTGACGAAGAGCTCCGCTCGAAACGTTAAATCCTCTTTCTCTTCTTTCCTTTCCTGAGCGTCCAATAACACTGTACTTATTCTACGCCCTCGCGTTGTTGTTTTTTCGTGTTTTTTCATGCTTTTTCTTGCTTGTTCATGTTTGAATCGACTATATATATATA
>NC_068998.1:42542886-42543320 GCF_001194135.2 Octopus bimaculoides
ATATGCGCAGGAGTGGCTGTGTGGTAAGAAGCTTGGGAGAATCTTTGGACGGCCTGGGTGACCGAGACCGTATGTACTCGGACTGCACAGGCAGTCCAATATGGCGTCCGCAGGTGGCTGCGGAGATAATAGAACATAAAATTTTATCAAGGGTCATAGCGACCTTTGACAAGAAAGAATTTGCTTTCCTTTTCACGGGCCCAGACCTGTCGGTGCAGAATTCTCTTCAGGTGGCAAGTCAACTTGCTTGAGGGCTCCCATGAGGTGGATTGATCTTTATATTATTGATTGTATTGATATTTTTGATTGTAAAGGAAAAATTGAATTCGAGGGCGTGTTTTTTGCATTGTGTTGCGAGTATGGCACCCATGATGAATATATATATACCTCTGGTATTTGAGTACTCCTTTTTCCACCTTGTTGCACATTTATGT
>NC_068998.1:42545830-42549185 GCF_001194135.2 Octopus bimaculoides
AAGAGAAAAGCAAAAACAAACTTGCCTTTAGTTAATTGAGTACGACGTTTCACGGTTAAAAGTATGAAGGTACTCTATTCCGATCTTCAGCCCAATATTCGAATAAATTTGAAAGTGTCTATATTAACTCATGGGAATTTTGATCATGCGACATCAAAAACACATGAGGTAGGCACTTACAAAATTTATCGGCTATTCCATGTGCGCCACAAATAGTCCCGCATAAAAAGTCCCGTATAAAAGGGTTACAGTTTAACCATCCAATTAGAGGCATAATACTCTTAACCCTGAAACGTCGTACTCAATTAACTAAAGGCAGGTTTGTTTTTGCTTTTCTCTTCTGTTTTTTGTTCTGTGTGTGCCAAAAATATCGCCATCCGTTAGAGAAAAAAATTTGTAGTTTGGAATCAGTAATTCTTTGACTGCTATTTCTAAATTTTCAGTATGTTGGAGAAGCAACTCATGCTAATCCCTGTATATTTATGATTATAAATGGTTTTACCGATAAAGGTTTTTTCATACTGAACTACTTGGCAAAATTGTTAATTATTAATTTTATTACTAATTGACGATTCCCTGCCCTATATCTGTATATATATATATATATTTCGTCTTTCCAATTTTCATTTTCCACAAAAAGATTTTTTCCTATCATTATTCAACATCCTCCGTTTCATACATATATATATATATATCTATATATATATATATATATATATATATATAAATGGGTCTGTGTTTGTGGGTGGGTGTCTGTGTGTTTGTGTATGTGTGTCTGTGTTTATTTGTTTGTTCGTGAGTGTGTGTTTGTAATACTACTACTACTACTACTACTACTAGTACTACTATTACTACTACTACTACTAATAATAATATTTTATAAATATTGTTTTCCTCTTTACACTATGTATCAGTTCGAGCGGAGATGTCAACTTTCGATTGTGGCCTCCTTTTTCTAAAAGTTGCCGCATTCATTTAATATTTCCTGCTCGATTTTTATTTCTCGCACTCTTAAATCTTGGACTTGGATATCTTTTCCAAATTGCAGCCGCATAACTGTGGCTCTTGGTTGGTTCACTTTCCATCGTACTTCTTCTCGTTGGTTCTCCCATAAATTGAAAGAAAAAAAAACAATTCAACAAATACTCGTGAAGGCAAACAGCAATTTTAAACAGAAAACAATCATGGTACACCCAGAAGAGACCTCCAACTACAAAATATCACACTTACTTCACCAACAAAATATCTTCGGTGAATGACACCGACCTGGTCAACGGTGTTTTTTGAACTGTGTTTATTTAACATATGCTGGCTAACTTTTTAACGGCGAAAATAAATTTCAAAGTTATTGAAGTAATCATGTTGGATATCAACCAAAGAATTAGAACCGGCATTTTCTGCAAGTCACGCTGCCTCAATAAACTAGACATATCTCAAAAGAGAAAATAATTTTAAGCATGACCTATCACAACAAAAGATAAATTAGTGTATAAAGCTGCTTTCCACAGTTTAGACTAATGAAATTTTGAGTGGATATATCTGATTTCTGCTGTAAAAAGATAACCGTACATGCCAGAGCATAAGACAGGCGTTACTGTATCAAAAAATTGGCACGCGCCTAATGCAGTCGTGTTATGGATGGGATACATAAGAACGAGGGTAAGCGGGAAAGTTCATAGGTCGACTATGGAGGAGTGGTGGCAGAGCTGTGAAATCATGCATGCATTTATTTCAATTCTTCTTATCAATAATTGCATTGCTTAGTTTCCAGATAAACTGACATCTGACTGTTCAAAGAATACTTAAAAATTAAATAATAGCGACTTCTCTTCGAAGTGAACAAAATTTCGCATCGTCGTGTTATCAAAGACCTGCAGAAAAAAACAGTTTAGCCCCCAAAGACATTTATGCTGACATGGTTGCTACATTAGGGATAATGCCTCTGGGCAGCTGAATGTAAAAAGGGGAGGGAAGGTCTTGAAGATGACCCAAGGCCTGGATGTCTTGCAATTGTCACGACCGAAGAAAACATTGATCGTGTTCACCACTTGTTGATGAATGACAGGCGATTGACTATAAACCAAATAGCCAATGCTATTAGCATATCCCATGAGAGAGTTGAGAGATCGTTTCAAGGGTGAGGTACGAACACTGACCCAAAGATAGACAGACATCCACACATACTCCCGCCCATATACATACATACATACATACATACATACATACATATATATAATCATTACAGATATAGGGTAAACATTAATAATTAATTACTAATTAATAATTTTACCAAGCAGTTCGCTATGTTAAAAAACCAGTTTCGTTGCGGGATTACTCGTAGCGCACGTGGGTGATTGAGGAAAGATGCGAGTTTCTTACTCGTTGAAATGAATTCGGAAATGCTGTTTTTGGATATCTGATGTTCGATGGCGCTTGGTCGAACACGTATCCTTACTAGCATTTCTCGGATTTATAATTTGAAATACTGTACTGAGGAGGGAAGTAAGTTGAGTAATTTAATTTACATCTCTTTAATCCTGAAACGCATATATTCAGTTAATCAAAGCCCTTAAATCCAGGAGCTTTTCAGTACCCTTTCGTACAATATGAAGGATAAAAAAAAACATTCTTATGAGGGGTAGCTGTAAAGTTCCTTGGCTGACCAAGTCACTCCCATGCAATGTGACCGAACGAGGCCATATTTTTCAACATGGAGCCCCTTGCGGTCCATGCCCTTCTTCCATACATGCTGTGCAGAATGGCCAGCCTTGATCGATATTTTGGAACCCTTCAATATCTGAACATCTTCCTGTGTAAATAATCCCCGACTGTCTCCAGAATGGGATTGGGGCCCTTTCTACTAAGTTGCAATTAACAGAGAACTCACTATTTCTTGTTTTTTTTTCAGTACAAAATAACTACAAAAAGGAAATCTATATGTGGTTGTTACACTTGCTAGAGATAACAGCCAAATGCTCCCTTGTACCTAGCATTTTCTTTGGTGTTTTATACAGTGTTATGGTTTGTTCGTAGCTGAAACATTTTAGATTATGAGTCTTTTTGATCAGAGCAGTCCTGGGATTAAATATCGACAACAGCTGCTGCTGTTGCCGCTGTTTACTGCTGCCGCAGCTGTTACCGCTGCCATCGCTGCTACTGCTGCTGTTATTACTATAACCTCTACCATCGAATAATCCACTGTAGGCTTCTTAACGACGACGACGATGAGCGCCACCACGACCGCTACGACGACGACCACCACCATCACTACCAAAATCACTACCACCACCACCACAACTACCACCACTACCACCACCACCACCACCACCGCCACCACCACCACAACGAACGCTAC
>NC_068998.1:42552725-42557725 GCF_001194135.2 Octopus bimaculoides
ACGATATCAATAACAATAAGTAACCTTAACAGTGATTTGTAACATATCCACAAAACCAAGCATTCGGTTGAGAGATTAGTCGATGATATTCACTAAGCCTCAGTGTTTTGAATTGCTACTTTCCTCTTCATCGTCCTCGGAAGAATGAAAAGTAAAGCTGGGATCGGTGGGATTTGAACACAGGATTTAAGGAGCTGAAACTTAACGACGCAATGGTTCTAGTAATCAACAGTCTTTGTTAATTAAGACGAACAGCACTATATATATATATATATATATATATATATATTTAGTTGATATTTAGGGGTCAAGTTGGGTGTCTGCAACTGTGAATGAAGGGCAGCAGATTCGGTGATAACATGATTGTCATCGTTATCGTCGTTTTGCCGTCATCTTGATTCACGTGATCAACGTTATCATCATCGTCATAATCGCCATCACCACCATCACCACAAATCTTCAACATCATCATCGTCGTCACCATCATCATTACCATCACCATCATCATCGTCGTCTTCACCACCACCACCACCACCACTATCACCACGACAAACATCGCCATCACCACCACAAACACCACTTCCACCACCATCACCACTATCATCACCTCCACCATCACCACCACTATCACCTCCACCACCACTATCACCACTTCTGCCACCACCACTTCCACCAGCACCAACGCCTCCAACACCAACGCCTCCACCACCACCACCACCACTATCACTACTTCCACCACTTCCATCACCACCACCATCACCACCACCACTTCCACCAGCACCAACGCCTCCACCACCACCACCACTATCAGTACTTCCACTACCACCACTTCCATCATCACCACCACCACCATCACCACCGCCACCACCACTATCAACGGGATTATCACCAACAGCAATATCATCCTTTGATAAATTCCTACACGACTGTTATCTCATTCTGTGCTGTTATCTTCTTTATCACCCTTCATATCACTTCTCTGGATTCCTTCTCCATCTCACGACGTCAACCTTGTCTATTTTGTCGTCTTCCAGTTATCGTTCATTGCTTAAAACTCTCTTATTTTTATCAAAGACTAAAGTCACCAAGCTTTTCTTCTTTATATATATATATATATATATATATATATATATATATATATATATATATATATATATATATATATATACCGTAACAAATTAAACGCTTCTGTGGTTTTAATATCCCGATATTTTCCGTATGTGATCGATTGTTAAGCAACGGCATATGAAAACGGCCACGCACATTAGTTACAATCTACTTTGTGTACCCGCTGATCAAGGATATAAGGGAGCTTAGACGCTAGTCAGCACTTAACTGAAAGGAAAATACAATGCTTGAACATCTAGCGTATTGCGTGTGCGTGTGTATATATACATACATACATGCATATATACACAGACACACACACATACATAATCATAAATACATACATACATACATACATACATACATACATATATTCACTTAGTGTCGATTGAAGCTTTTCCTTTATGGCATCACATTGCGCCCAGCTGCTTATATTAATTTTTGGTATACATATAAACGTATGTATATGCATATATATATATATATATATATATATATATATATATATATATATATATATATATAAATGTATGTATATGTGTATATATATATATATGTTCCTTTCTGTCGAAGAGCGTAGGCTCGAAACGTAAAACACTTTCTCACTTCCCGAACGTTAAACTAATACATCTGTTTGTTGTTTACACACCCGTCTTCGTCTTCTGTGTTTTGTAAATTCTCACTATGTATATATGTGTGTGTGTATGTATATATATATATATATATATACATATATATATATATACAAACACATACATTTATATATGTATATGTACAAATAAATACATCACACACACAGACATGAGCCTTTAACCTCACATGTCAACAATGTCATGGAACACATTGTCAGGCGGAAGGTGACCACACTCCTAAATATCCAACATAGCTTCCACTCAGGAAGTTGAGTTGCTGCTGGCCAAGGTCCAAGATAAACCTACATTAGGTCCAGAAACTCAAAAGTGGGCAGCAGTATTGAACTAACCTCCTTCACCAAAATGAAAGATCATTGAAAAAATAATAATACTAACTGTGCTCCAGCGTGGTCACAGCCTTTGGACTGAAACACAAAGGAATAAATGAATAAAAGATTATATATATATACATATATATATATATATATATATATATATATATATATATATATATATATATGGGCGGCCGTGTATACGTGCATTGTCATGCAACAACAAAACTTTCTTCGACAACGTGCTTCGGCGTTTGGTGCGAATTGCTGACTTCTGTTTGTTGGCCAGCAAAACACTGTATCTTGTACTATTGGTTGTACACTCCTTTTCCAGTTAGTCTTCTAGTATAAGTCCTTTTGAGTCCCAAACGTTGGTTAGCATCACCTTTCCCCGCGGAAGACTAAGTCTTGAATTTCTTCGTCGCTGGTTAGCCAGAATGTTCCCACTCCATACTTCCTCTTTTGGATTCTGTCTCATAAAGATGGACCCACATATCATCGCTTGTGACTATTCTGCTCAAAAAATCCTCACCCTCATTGCTGAAGCGATCGAGTAAACGTTGGCAGGCCTCAAGACGTTTGCCCTTCTGCTCTACAGTCAGCTCTCTTGGCACAAAACTTGCACAGACTTTATAGGAGCCGAGCTCATCGTGGATGATTTGGTAGGCAGAACCACGATTAATCAGCAGAGAACGAGCTATCTCATCGATGATAACTCGCCGATTGACCATTGCCATCTCACGAGCTTACTGAATCTTCTCGTTAGTGGTGGAGGTTGACGAGCGTCCTACTCGCTCTTCGTGTGTCGTATAAATTTTATAATTATAACCATAATTATAATTAGCGTTCAGCAAAATTGCTTCACCACATACCGAAATTTAGAAATAGCAGTTAAATACTATTCTACTACCATAAGGTAATCTCCCAGATATCTACCCTATATTATTATTATTATAAATATATATATATATATATAATGTACGTATCTGTGTGTGTGTATGCATGTGTGAGTATGTGCTAAGTCTATCTTTGTCCTCCCGCCACCGCTTGACGTCCGATGCTGGTGTTCACGGCCCCATCAATTAGCGATTCGGCAAATGAGTGCGATAGAATACGTACCGAGTTTTAGAAATATAAAGCGTGGGGGATGATTTGTTCGACTGAAAACACTTCAATCCGGTGCACCAGAATGGCCGCAGTCAAAATAATTAAAAGAAGTAAAATCTAGAAGATATATCATTGGTGTAGATACATATATATTATCAGACTCGATCTTCCTCTATTTTGCATTCGTTAAACGTTCTCCCAAATTTGCAAGTATTTGCCATTTAACCGCGAAATGTTTATTCATAGAATTCCTGTGAAAGCTCATTTCCGTCAGTTAATTTTGAATTGTATTTTTTAATATTGACCTCTTCAATGAGGTGAGCACTCTCGCGAAGCGAGGTTTTATTAGCTCCACAAATTAATCGCACACACACACACACACACACACATATATACATGCATGCATACATGTGTGTGTATGTGCGTGTACGTGCGTGTATTTATATTTATGCATTCATACACACACACACACACACACACACACACACACACACACACACATATGTATAAATATATACGAATTGATACATAAATATTTTTGTGTACACATATACGAATGTATAAGTGGGTATGGAAATGTATATATATATATATATATATATATTTGTGTATACACACACACACACACGTGTTTATGTGTTATTACTCTAAAGTTAAACATGAATATTTATGATTTCTGATGTTGCTATTTATTATTAAAATTATTATTATTATTATTATCATCATTTTAATTTTCATTATTATTATCATGATCATTATTATCAACACTATTATTATTATTATCATTATTATTATTACTATTATTATTATTATTATTATTATTATTGGAATTGTTTTTGTTTTATGTATGTATCTTTCTGTTTGTTCTGTTTTAATCTGGTGGCCAGCTTAGTAGTTTATTATCTGAAATTTTCCAATCAATTTCATTTTTATTGAACCAACAGACCACACATCAAACACTTCAGAGATAAACACTCTTAATGATTGTGTAATAACACAAACTTCATATATACGTGGCCTTTCACTGTAGAAAGATACTCTTACTAATATTATTATTATTATTATGTTTATTATTATTGTTATTATTATTACTGTTATTATTATTATTATTATTAGTAGTAGTAGTAGTAGTAGTAGTAGTAGCAGTAACAGCAGTAGTAGTAGTAGTAGCAGTAACAGCAGTAGTGGTAGTAGTTGTAATAGTAGCAGTAGCAGAAGCAGTAGTAGAAGTTGTTGTTACTGTTGTTGTTTCCAAAATCCGACCAGGTCGACTTTACCTTTTACCGTTTCGGGGTCGAAAAATAAGTACTACTGTGCCTACAGCAGAAAGAACTACTGCTACTACTACTACTACTACTAGCACTATTTGATGAAAAGTCAGTTTACTTTGCTGTGTACGATGAAAAGTGTCTGTTGTCCACAGCCAACAAATTAAGGTGACACATGTCTACTGGTCATGCTTCAAGAACCTTGCAAAGGATTTTGGCAGTTCAAAGCAATGCTGATTTTTGTTGGCGTTCTACCTATACATGTGTACCAATCTTTTTGAGTCATGCTGGTAGCTGAGTGCTAATACTTCCAAGTGCGCCAAATATTTGCTATTGGTACCGCGTCTACTCTCCTTCGTATTTCCCACTTCAAATCGTCATAGTTGTTCAGTTTTTCCTCTTTCTCTTTGATCCTGTTGTCACCGGAACTTGCTATATCGATTATCATGCATGTTCTTTCTTCTGTTTTCCACCACGACAATTTCCGGTTTCCGATGTCTGGATCGTTGCACCCCACAGGATTTTGCAATTAAATAGAATCGATAAGGTTTAGC
>NC_068998.1:42560411-42571239 GCF_001194135.2 Octopus bimaculoides
TATGTGTATATATATATATATATGTATGTGTATATATATATATATATATGTATGTATATATATACATATGTATGTATGTATATATATATATATGTATGTGTATATATATGTATATGTATGTATGTATGTATATATATATGAAGAGCATGAGTGTATGTGTATAAATATTGAAACAATATAAAATTCTCTACGGATGATCGGAGCAATGTTAATTGGTTAGGAAGTCTGCTAGAAAATTGTCTAGTTCCGGTGGCAATAATTCCAAAGATACAATTTATAAATCGCAATGTAACAATAGAATCGTGAACGATTTTAAGAACTGTTACAAATTATTTCTTTTCAATGCAACTATGGAATTCTTGCAGATGTTTTCAGAATGATAAAAATTAGTTATAATAGTTATTCATGGTTTAGACTATTATTGTTCTTGTAATTATCATTACGATTTTGATAATAATAATAATAATAATAATAATAATAATGATACTAATAATAATAATACTAATAATAATAATAATAATAATAATCCTTTCTATTGGAAGCAAAACGCTTCAAATTTGTTGGGAAGGGATTAAATCGATAATGTCGACCCCCAGTATGTATATGGTACTTATTTAATCGATCTCTAAAGGATGAAAGGCAAAGTCAACCTCGGCGGAAGTTGAACTCGGAACATGAAGGCGGACGTAATACTGCTAAGCATTTTGCCCGGCATGCTAATTATAATAATAATATTAATAATAGTAATAATGAAATAATAGTAATAATAATTATAATAATAGTAATAATAATAGTAATAATAATAATAATGATAATTGTAATAATAATTTTAATAATAATAATCATTATTATTATCATTATCATTATTATTATGATTATTATTATTAGTAATAGTAGTAGTAGTTGTAGTAGTAGTAGTAGTATTAGTACGGGTGAGATGCTTAGCAGTATTTGATCTGTCTTTACGCCCTAAGTTCAAATTCCGCCAAGGTTGACTTTGCCTTTCATCCTTGCGGGGTCGATAAAATAAGTACCAGTTGAGCACTGGAGTCGATGTAATCGACTCATCCCCCTTACGCAAAATTGTTGCCCTTGTAGCAGAATTTGAATCCATTGTTATTACAATTATGAATATTATTACCGTTATTATTATTATTATTATTGTTCAGTAGTTTTATTTTTATAACGTGCTTTCACTTCACTACCGAGCCCAGCTCTGTGTGCCTTGGGTATGTGCTGTGGTTTGCTGTGATGCTCTTATGGTTACTGTATCGAAAGTGTTTTGCGTAGGATGTGTGCAGTACCCAGTAGTGCAATCTTCTGTATGTTATATATGTTTGTAAGTCCTGGTGTTTTTGTTATGTATTTGTTTGAATATTTTATTATTATTATCATTATAATTATTATTATCGTTGTTGTTGTTATTATTATTGCTGATGTTGTTGTTGTTATTATTATTATTATTAGTAGTAGTAGTAGTGGTAGTAGTAGTAGTAGCATTGTTATTGTTGTTGTTGTTGCAGCTGTTTCGATTTGTCGTATGACATTTCCACGGCACAAATCAATCATATAAATCGAAGTCTACTCTATAACGAGTCCGTTCTGCATTTCAATATTCTGAACGCGAACCTGAGGGATATCACATTTACCTTTCATTTAGGGTGTAGTGGGAGCTGAAACAAACGATACCAGTAATATAATGGTGTAGAATCATTAAGCTAAATCTCTCTCTCTCTCTGGAATGAACGTGTTGTTTCTGTTTAATCCTAGGTCAGCTCCAACTCAGTTGATCTATGATTCAAGTTAGTCCAACCATGACCTTCCTGCATGTTATTTTTGAAACAGTACAGATGGTTCCAGGTCCAGTCCCACTTCTTGGCATCTTAGGCAAGTGTCTTCTACTATAGCCTCGGACCGACCAAAGCCTTGTGAGTAGATTTGGTAGACAGAAACTGAAAGAAGCCCGTCGTAAATATATGTGTGTGTGTGTATTTATGAGTGTGTGTCTTTGTGTCTGTGTTTGTCCCCCCCCCCCTCCATCATCGCTTGACAACCGATGCTGGTCTGTTTACGTCCCTGTAACTTAGCGGTTCTTCAAAAGAGCACGATAAAATAAGTAATAAGCTTGCAAAGAATAAGTCCTGGGATCGATTCCTTCGACTACAAAACTCTTTAAGGCGGTGCTCCAGCATGGCCGCAGTCAAATGACTGAAAGATGTAAAAGAAAAAGAAAAGAAATGCGGGAACACAAATATTTATGCAACAATGGCCTCGTTTAATCATTATAAACTGTTGTTGTTGTTGTAGTTGTGGGCTGAGAGCGATTTGGCTGCTGTTTCTAGTAGTTCCAGTGACCACGTAGCAGCTCCAGTGTTGAACCAACCCTGTACACGCGTAAAGTAGATATCACACCATAAAAGTGATAATCACACCGATGAATATTACTATTTAATTCGATGGTTTCTTTCGTCATTACATTAAAAATGATGTCATAAACTTAACTGTTGGCTTTCATATGGATGACGTCACTGAGTAATTTCTGTGAGTCATTATGATAATTCTTGACTTCTTCTCATTTGCATTAATGTACTTCAACGTAATGATCCTTTTCTCACTCATCTGGAAATGTCGGAAAAGGGTCTTGGTCATTGAGCCCGTCTAATAACACCAAAACATTAGTGGATTGTTTGACCCTGAATATCAAAATGGTTTTATAATCAATTATTAATAATTAGTTTTGATTTTGTGCCCCCATTTCTTTATGTAAAGAACAATGGTACTAATTTAACTAGTGTTTCACCGTGATTTGCAGCATTACGTTCAGGCGCGGTAAATCCTAATGTTAGCGGGATGGGTAGGCAGAAGAGGAGCAGTAAAGGACCAAGAGACAACTAGAAGATGAGGAGAAGGGTCTCCTTAATAAGTCAACGTAGACAGCAGTAAAAATCCCGCGCTGATCGACGGCGATGATCACGAAGATTCAATCAGTTGGATCGAACTTTCGTAAATAGACTGATCTGTCAAACGAGGAAAGACCTAAGTAATAAAGCCAGTGATAGTTTATTGGTTTAACGAATTCGAAATCAATAAATTGCATACAAAGCACTGCAAACCGAATGATGGAACATGCAAATGTCAGAGAAGCAATTAATGTTCTTTTTTAATTACCTAAAAGGTTATTAATAATTTTTCGTAGATTAAAACTGTTGTTGCATCATTTTCGAAATTGTTTTAGTGTTATTTTATTATTTCATTATTTTTCTTCCTCTTCCTTCTCCTTCATTTCTTCCCCCCTCTTCCTCTTTTCATTCAAATAAACCAGAAATTCCAATTTTCCAGGCAAAAATAGAAACCTCGTTTAGTGATAGTCTTGTTGGAATTAATTAAACTGACATTAGATGCTTAATTCTAAGCCTCATTTGGTAAATTTGGGGGTTAAACCATTAATTTGGACAATATTATAATTACTGAAATTACAATATGCAGGAGCGTAGCATAGTGGTTAGAATGTGATACTTACGATCCTGCGGTTATTAGTTCGATTCCTAGACCAGGAGATATTCTGTGTCTTTGAGCGAGCTAGTTTTCAGATGCTACATTCACAAAATGAAGGAGTAAGGTTTAGTAATTAGAATGTTACACTCGGGATCATAGAGTCGTAATTTTGATTGCGGGGCCAGGAGGAGAAAACTTCCCCCTGGGTCAACGCGTTTTATTTCACGCTGTTCTGTCCCTGTCCCATTCAGCTAATAATCAACATCAGCAAGGAACTGGTGCAACCCCCAACTCTCCTCCTCTGTCTGTCTGTCTGTCTACCTGACTGTCTGTCTACCTGACTGTCTGTCTGTCTGTCTGCCTCCGTCTCTCTCTCTTTCTCTCTCTCTCTCTCTTTCTCTCTCTCTCTCTCTCTCTCTCTCTCTCTCATGTATATATATATATATATATATTATAAATTCAAATTACGATAAACGTAAACAAACAAACGAACGAAGTTTGCTTTTAGAAGCGTTGAGATGTCTTAGAAAGTTAAAGAAGTGATATTAAATTCTCAAACGCAGGATAATGCTAATAATATACCCTGAACAGGATAAGCTACCCCTATTTTGCAGAAAAAAATTGTTGGCGGCCGGCTATGAAACGGCTATAATATATATTATAAATCATATAAAGAATAGAAAGTATTGAATGGTACAACAATGCAGTATAATAAAAAAAAATGGACTATATACCTCTTGTAATTTGGTTATCTATAGTCCGATGATATTTCGGAATTGCATTTCCTTCTTCAGATATTCTTAGATGGAGTATCTGCTATAATATATGTGTGTAGGTATATTTACGACGGTCTTCTTTCAGTTTCTGTCTACCAAATGCACTCACAAGCTATAAAAGACAATAGAAAAGAAAGACAGGGTCATGAAACTGAGAGAGTAGATAGACTAACTTCAATAATATGTAACAAACATTGCGATTTTAAAAGTTAGAGGAAGATATATAGGAAGGAATGACGAAAGCCAATGTGAGCGGGGAAGGCGGGATATTAAGCGGTAAGGTATGAAGAAAACCATATGTATAATTGCAACGTCAAGTGAGGCGAAAGTGCATTAAAATTATCAGACAGCTAGCAGGGGTGTGTGTTTGGTTGAGGGTTTGAGGGTTGCAGACAAGATAAAGAAAATTCACTAACAATTACGGTTTGGCATGGTGGTCCAAGCAATGGGTATGTTTGGGGCGAAGGGAGGGGTTATATTAAGCGTCAAGATGTGGAGCTGGAGAAGAGGTGAGACGTAAATTGAGAATAAGGTTAAAAAGCCAACAAAGTTAATGTGGGGGTTTCTCGTAGGTTGTGATGATAAAACTAGGAAGAGGTTGTATTTTAATTGTCGGTTCAGTGATAAGTGGAAATTTATTGATTTAATATCATAATACTCGATGATACAGATACACACGCACACATGCATACAAATACACATGCATACAAACATACATGCATACATACACACACATTCATTCATACATACACCCACACCCACACACACATACATACATATATACACATACACACACGTAGATACATAAGTATATATACGCAGACATACACGCACATACACATACATACATACACATACACGCACATACATATATACACACACATACACACATACATACATATACACATACATACAGGCATACATACACACGTACATACACGCACATACGAACATACATACATATACAGACACATATATGCATACATATACACACACATAAATACATATACACACACATACATACATGTATACATATACACACACATACCTACATATACACACACATAAACACGTACGTACATACATACTTACATACATACATACATACCTGATATAATTATTTGGGATAGAGAAGAGAAACTGTGCACAGTTGTGGAAATTAGCTGCCCAGACGATGTTAACATGAAGCTGAAGATCAGTGAAAAAGAGAATATTTACGCTGAACGATTGAAGAAAACTGCAGTTACTTTATCCAGATTACAAGTTCAGGTTTATACTTGTAATTATTGGGGGTCTGGGATATGTATCACACTGCCTAAATACCAATCTTGAGAAATTAGGCTTCTCAAGACCAGAAAATAGAAAGCTAATTCGAAGACTACAGAGCCAATCCATCACTGGAACTGTAAAAATCTGTAAAACTTTCCAGAAGTGTATCATTTAAAGATATATATGTCTAGAAATACTACTATATGCATGAGAATACACTCGGCCGTTTTCAGTCAACGAGGAGAGACGGCCTTGTCCAGAGTGTAACGTATGGATTAGTGAGTTGTGCAAAGGATGTGGTGCGAAAGAGGGAGGTGTGAGAGTAAAGAATACCAGGGAGAGGTGGGAACACGTACTCAATGAAGCTCCATTGACGCCAGTTATTTGCTGGTGTATATTATTGCTAAATGTGGAGGCGCAATGGCCCAGTGGTTAGGGCAGCGGACTCGCGGTCATAGGATCGCGGTTTCGTTTCGATTCCCAAACCGGGCGTTGTGAGTGTTTATTGAGCGAAAACACCTAAAGCTCCCCGAGGCTCCGGCAGGGGATGGTGGCGAACCCTGCTGTACTCTTTCACCACAACTTTCTCTCACTCTTACTTCCTGTTTCTGTTGTGCCTGTAATTCAAAGGGTCAGCCTTGTCACACTGTGTTACGCTGAATATCCCCGAGAACTACGTTAAGGGTACACGTGCCTGTGGAGCGCTCAGCCACTTGCACGTTAATTTCACGAGCAGGCTGTTCCGTTGATCGGATCAACTAGAACCATCGACGCCGTAAGCGACGGAGTGCCAACAACAGCAATTATTGGTAAAGGCACTTTGGAATCACCCTGTATGGTCAGTGGTTAGTGAAATGTAGGACTCACCAATATAACCACAGGCTATCTATTTAAAGCTCGCCAGTTAATCAATATTTAACAGAGATTCCATTCGTTCTACAAATCGTATGATAATCAACTGAGCAATGCTTCAGCTGAAGAAACACCGTTAGTGACTTGCTGATAGAATTAACAATGACTTATTAATTAGGAATATGTGTGCCAATTAAAAAGCCTTAATGTGATCGATCTTATCGACGATAGCTTTAACTTGCATGATACTGCATTGACATTTCCCTTAAATTATGTGGAGTGAATCAGAGCATGACACGGAACCCAGATACATTAACAACTGAATTAAAAGTGAATTGAATGATTCTCGGTGAAATGTTTGGGTTAAAGGGCTGACGATGGAATAAAAAAAAAACATGCAACAGTTTCAGATAAAAATAAAAAAATATCGAAATGAAAGGCAAGAAAAATAATCTTATATGTTGGTTACTAAAGACATCAATGAATAAACAAAATGTCATTTTTGTGAATAAAATAACTTGTATAAACAAACAATAGTTAATAGCAGAGCATTTCCTGTATTAAAGAGAAAGATATATTATTTTATTCCTCAATTTCATTCATTTGACTACGGCCATGCTGGAGCACCGTATATACTAGCTAACCACTTGCCGTCAATAATGTATTGTAGTATCTTATATATAAATAAGGTACATAATAATCACACATGCAAACATTCACATACTTCCCTTGTACACGCACACACATACACACATATACTCACACAGTTTTGAAACTCTGATTTTTTTCACCCCTCCCTTCCTTATTCATCTATCACCCCTTCCTTTCTCTCACTCTCTCTGTCAGGGCTATTACTCTCACAACTTCTCCTTCACTGAATTACTATTTTCTTTCCTCCTCCGCGTCCGGCGTGATTTCGGACAAATATATATTAAGATATATATATATATAAATATAAATATATATATTAATAAATCCAAACCAATTGTCGCTGTTCCTTCCTAAAATTTCAACAAATGGCATTGAAGGAATGATGTACTGTTTTTCGGCTCTTAAATACTAGCAGATAGGCTTCAGCCACCACAATCAGCCTGCTGTCATGTGACACACTCCACCGTGCAAAAGTATGTGTATACATAGACGCATATACATGAATACATATTTATGCAAATTTATACGTATTGGTACATATGTGTATGTATGTATATGAATGCTCATATTAATATATACATACATTATATGTATATTTTGGTATGTCTGTATCACTACCTACAACATACATACAATATATACATGTATGTATGTATGTATGTATGTGTATATACATATATAATATATATGTATGTATGTATGTATGTATGTATGTATCCAGACATGTAAACGCCAAGCTAGGCATGTAACATAGTAACTTCTCAGACAAAAACTATACATAATAATTTATAAATATTCAAAGGAAATTATTTTAAATTTATTATAAGAAAATGCTAATTTGACGGATGAAACATACGCCATACTTCGGATAACTAGCTCATATTTTGGTCTCCTGACAAGCACAATTCAACATGTTTTTCAGCATCAAATTATCCAGATAAACTATATATATATATATATATATATATAGATATATAGATGCTGAATGATGATGCTATTAAGGTCGTGTGTGATAATTAAATTTCCGAAAGTGTTACCTGTGAAGTCATTGACGTCGAATGAATTTTCTATTTCGTTAGAAAGTGAGGTGTGTGGGCGAACATGAAAGAAACGTCTGGAAAATGTTTTTTTTGTTGTTTTTTTTATTAAGGAGAAATCAAACATGTTGTTTGCTGAATATTTTAGAAATTTATTGCAGGTGATTGAACTTATAAACGTCTCTCCGGGTTTTAACATATGCGTGTGTATATATATATATATATATATATATATATATATATACACACACGCACACACATAAATTGCTTTTTGGTCAATCCAGTAGGTAGTGAAAGCAAGATCAAATCTTCGTTAACATTTATGGATTCACGTAATTCTTCGACCGAAACAAACCCAGCTCTAATCCAACAATGCTTGGTTTAGGGTCAGTAATTTCGAAGAAGGGCCGCTAGTCGATTACATCGACCCCAGTGCTCAAACAGGTTCTTGTTTTATCGGCTTCAAGAAAATGAAAGGTAAATCAACATGCTCCAGTAAATTTAAGAGCAAATGGTTATTTGCGTAATGAGAAACTGGGTTATATCACCCGGACAGATGCTTCTATACTGCGGGGTGCATTGGAATTCGTTGTATAGTTTCCCACCCAAGAGGGAGCGATGCAGGATGTGTCAAAACGATCGTTGTGATGAATGAAGTTTTCAGTATATTCGGCGGAGTTTGAAGTGAGAACGTTAAAGACGGACGAAATGCCGTTGGGCATTTCCTCCGATGCGGTAGCGATTCTACCAGGTCGCAACCCTAACAGCAGCAAAAATATTAATAACTGTAATAAATGACGAGCTCACAGACTGCTGCTGTTGCCACAGCCACCACCACCACCACCACCACCATCACCACCACCACCATCATCATCATCGTCGTCGTCGTCGTCGTTATCGTCCATTTTTTTTTGACAGACGATATATAAAAATTGGAAAACAAATGTAAAATAGTAACAACAACAACAACGAGGACGACGGTGACGATGATAAAAGCAACAACAGCCACAACCAGAGCAACGTAAACAATATCAACATCATTATTTAGAAGGCAATCAATGAGTGATGCACTGATTATATTAGTTTTACACAGCAAATGCATCGAACTGCAGAAGAATACACCGCTTTGTAGTAATTACAGATATAATATATGGGAATTAGAGGGGAGGGAGAGAAAGAGGAGGAAAGGCGGGGGACGAGAGTGACGGACACAAACGTGACAGACATTGGAAAGGAGAGAGAAAGAGACAGTAAGAGAGAGAGAGAGAGAAAGGGAGAGAGAGGGAGAGAGAGAAAGAAAGTGAGAGAGAGGGAGAGAGAGAAAGAAAGTAAGAGAGAGGAGAGAGAGGGAGTGGTGGAAAAAGATAGAGAATGATTGGGAAGTAGACCGACAGAGAGTAGAAAGAAGAGAGAGAATGAGAGAAAGGTTAACATTAGAAAACAAAGATAAAAAAACTGAAGCAGAGATGGAGAGATAGGATGACAGAGGGGAGGGAGATAACGTGAAGTGAGAACTGGAGTAGAAGAGGGGAGATATATATATATATATATATATATATATATATATATAAAAAGATGGAATGACGCAGAGATGTGATAAGAAAAGAGAGAGAAGCAGGCATGCAGTGGCAAACAAGGGAAGCGGAGAGAAAAAGTGAGACAGAGAGGTAGAAAGGCAGAGGGAAAACAGAGATAGATGGAGAGACAGAGAGAACAAAAAGAACCGAGAGAGGTAGATGGCCGAAAGTGAAACAAACAGAAGGAAGCGAAACAGACACGCGCAGGAAGGGTGATAGAGAAAGTGAAAATGAAAGTAAAATTGAAAGACAAACGGGATAGAAAGTAATGAAAGAGAGAGAAACAGATAGAGCGAGAGAGAAGTGGAGAGAAGATAGATAGAGAATGAGAAAGAGAGAGAGAGAGCGGGAGAGGGAGAGATAAACACCGGCTAAGAGTGCAGGAGAAATATAGGAGGGCAAGAGAGAGATAGAAATAGAAAGTGAGACCAATATAAGGAATAGAAGAGACAAAGAGTGCGGCAAGAGTGGAAGGGGTGGTATGGAGAAAAGGAGTGAGAGAGGGATAGAGTGAGAAAGAGACGGAGAGATAAGAAAGCGAGAAAAGAAGAAAAATGAAAGGGGAGGGGGAGGACGAGGACGAGGAAAAAGAGATGATGATGAAGATGAAATAAAAGCGGAAAGGGAGAAAGGAAATCTGTAAGGCTCAGAAAGGGAGGAGAAGGTGGGAGAGATAGGGTGAGAGAGAGGGGAAGAGGAAGAGGGGAACAGAGAAAGATAGTCAAAGAGAGAGAGAGAGGCGAGAAAGATCGGAAGAAAGAGAGAAAGAGCAGTGAGAGAGAAGGCGAAAAAGAAGAAAAAGGAAGTTGAAAGACCAAATGAGAAATGGAAGGAAGAAAGATATGTGAGAAGGGGAAGACGGGAAAGATGAAAGAGGAGAGAGAGAGTGGTGGGGGGAAGTGATAATGGGAGATGGAAGGAGACAATGGGGTGGTACCAAAACCACCGCCGCCACCCTCCACCAACCGCAGCCGCTGCCACCGCCACCACTACCGACACCATCACCATCACCATCACTCCATCACCACCTCCAATGCCCCACCACTAAGCGTATCTCCACTGCTTTTTACTGGTTTATCTAATTAACATTGTATTTTTCAGTTGATTTTGTACAGAACTAATTAAAAAAGCGCATAAACATGGACACACACGCACACACACACACACACAC
>NC_068998.1:42573956-42574450 GCF_001194135.2 Octopus bimaculoides
ATATATATATATATATACAGATATATATATATATATATATATATACAGATATATATATATATATATATATACAAGTATATATACGTACACACATATATATACGTATGTATATATATGCATATCTATACGTGTGTATGTATGTATGTATGTATGTATGTATGCATATGTGCCGATGCACATAGGTATAGAATACATGACGCGGGTATCGAAATAGTTTTTATGCAAGAGTTATGTGAGTGTGTGTGTGTATATGCATATCCATGTTTGTTCGAATGTATGTAAGTGTGTGATTCCATTTAAATTTCTATATCCGTTCAATTATATATATATATATATATATATACAAAATATATACACATACATTCACTCACCCACCCAGACACACACACATATATATACACATGTATATGTACGTATATTTATATATACATACATACACATATATATATAAATGTATATATATATATATATATATATATATATATATATATATA
>NC_068998.1:42574673-42578569 GCF_001194135.2 Octopus bimaculoides
ATATATATATATATATATATATATATATATATACTTGCGGAATCTGGGAAACGCACTCAAAGCAATTGCTATGCATGCACACACACACGCACACACACACACACACGTGCGCATGCACACGCACACACGCACATACTCATACACACTCAATGATTGAGAGATACACCAAGACACATGTATGCACGGCGTATTCAATATGTCAAGCTGTCCTTTAAGTGACACGACGAAAAATATCGATTTCCTATCACTCTTGTAATAATATGAAGAAAATGTGCAATGATTTGCCTTCGTTGAAATATTACGGCGGGGGAGAAACTACAGGCATCTGTCTTACATCAGAAATCGCCCTTAGATTCCGCAAGTAAAATACCATTTCGCAGGTTTGGAATAAATTCTAATGTAAGAATGGAAAATATGTTAGTCCGTTTCCGTTCCTCTGATGTTACGTTTTATGTTTTTGATATATGGTTTAGAAAGAGGCTCCACATATATTTGTTGTAGGCTCCCTCTCCGCCCGATGCGAAATCGATGTATTTGACGTTGTGCTTTGAAGTAGTTGCCGGTCTACGTTGAAGGAAAGGGAACCAGAGGCAAAGAGGGAATTGCTGTGGGTTTAAAGGCAGGGTTGGAAATCCAGGAGTTTCATAGGGCTGGCGTTCTGGGAAAGAACGTTCAGGATCCGCAGTGGTTGTTGCGATGCCTGACGACGGTTGGTAATCGAAGATGATATTGATTTCAAGTCTAAACACAAGGCCGGCAATTTTAGAGGCGGTGAATCGGTCGATTACATCTACACCAGGGTTCAACTTGTACTTATTTTATTGGCGCCGAAAGGATGAAAGGCAAAGTCGATGTCAGCGTCATTCGAATTCAGAACGAAAAGCCAGAAGAAATGCTGATAACCATTTCCCCCCGGCACGGTAACGATTCTGCTAGCTCGTGGATAATTTTGATTTCAAATTTGGGCACAAGGCCAGCAATATCGGGGGAGGAGCTAAGTCGATTACATTGACTCCACAGTATTTAACTGATACTTAATTTACCGACCCCGGCAGCATTCGAAATGTCGCTAAGCATTTTTCCTGTCACGATTACGATTCTGCCAACTCCAAGATAATATTGCTGACGAGCCTTACATTCCGAACTTCTCACTCATAAAAAAAGGTAACTTTTCATTTTGGCTCCATACAGTGGGGATGGCCAGTTGAATCCTTTTAGCAGCGTTATAGACCCCGGGTCTCAGTTGTTAGAGCGTCGGGCTCATAGTCATGTGGTAGCGAGTTCGATTCCCGGATTGGGGTGTGTTATGTTCTTGAGCAAGACACTTTATTTCACATTTCTCCAGTTCACTCAGTTGCTGGTGCCAAGCTGTACCGAGCTTTGTTTTTTCCTTGGATGACATCGGTGGCGTGGAGAGAGGAGGCTAACTGCTGGTCTTCCATAAACAACCCTACTCGGACTTGTGCCTCGGAGGGGAACTTTTTAGGTGCAATCCCACTGTCATTCATATCCGAAGGAGGTCTTTACCCTTTTGAACCCCGGGCAAATCAATCACCGGGCCTGTTGTGTATATTCATATATTTCAAACCACAGCATACATGAATCAAAATTGGTCCCGTAGGCACGTGAAGCCCCTGGATAGCTACTACCCGGTCTGCCAATGACATAAGAGGGCATTGATGACCGGGCTATTTCACGTCATATGAACGACCATACTCTGAGTACGTTCAAGAAGAATTATATACATCCTCTTTGAATTCGGCCAAACTAAAGCAGTTGCCAACAATATAACGAATGCTGACTTGCTGGACGTTAACCTAGAACTCGAGGCAAGCAAGTATTATCGTTACAGAAATCCCAACGAGGCAACTGTATATTGTTCACATACACCCCCCGCTTTCCACAGCCAGATGTAATTAGAAAACTATTACAGGCATCAGCAGCAGCAGCATCTCGTTTCTATTGACAGACAAAGAGAGTCCTCCAACGGCGCAGCACCTCAATTATATAACGAAGATCTAGTGAGGAGTGGCTTTAATGATAAGGTGGTGTATATCGAGTTACTCCCATCACACTCCCAAGCCTGAAGAGACTCATAAAGACACATTTAATCTGGTTTAATCCTTGATGTTCATGTTTCCACTGATACAGCTAGAAGTTTTCTGGGGCTAATAAAATAGTATTTCTTGTGAAATCTAATATATCATAAGCTCTTTAATTATCATTACGTCAAGGTTAACTGCTCGTGCTTAGATAATATCACTTGCAAAATTGCATGCCACGAAGGACACAAACACCCATCTACGCAGTCTTGATATGACATTCCGATCTATAACTGCCGATATTCTACAAACAGCAAACAGTGAGGATCCTGTCTCTGAAAGATTGGTCAATAGAACCACTTTTGCAACATCCGATGGCATCACAAGACACTGCACGGGCACATCAGCCAAAACCTTTAAGGGAAGATTCACACAACACGCACACTCCTTCAGGAAAAACTTCATCTCCCTTCCATGCCTCATCTCGAGACTTTGTAGCCATAGGAACAACTTCCCCAACATCATTTGGAGCACCCTTGACAGAGACCTTCCTTATTCATCTGGAGTTAATAATTTCCAACTCTGCACAATCTCCGTTGACATGCAATATCATCAAAATTTCTGCCCGGTTAAAGAACTTCAAGCTACTGACCGCTTATAATCCGGGCATAACACGTTGAGTCTAGATGTCCTTGCTGCCCGTAGACATTACAGCTTCTGCATTGGCAGCGATGCTGGTCATGCAAACTAATATGAAACCTGACTCACTGAAATGACGCAGGTATGGCTGTATGGTTCCGAGTTCAGTTGCAAATGTCATCTACTATAACCTCGGGCCAACCAAAGCTTTGTGAATGAGCTTTGGTAGACGGAAACTGAAAGAGAAACCTGTCGTATATATGTATATACACATTTATGTGTGTGTGTGGCTTTGTGTCGGTGTTTGCCCTACCACCATTGCTTGACTACCGGTATTGATGTATTTACGTCCCCGTATCTTAGGGGATGGGCGAAAGAGATTAATAAAATAATATGCTAAAAGAAATTAGTATTGAGGTCGATACATTCAACTAAAATTATTGAAAGTGCTGCCCCAGCATGACCGCAGTCTAACGACTGAAAGAAGTAAAGGTTTAAAGATAAAAGATAAACAGGTTAACTCCTCCAGTATCAACTGGTGCAACTGAAACGCCTAAGCTTACAGAAGGCCACCCAACTGACGCCAACATTCTGTCTTCTCAATGACTCGAGCCCTCCCTTTTTTAATCTATTTTCTTTGAAATGTTATGCTCTTCAAAAGGCTTACTAATGAATCAAGTGATGTCACTAAGATAGTTTAAACACCTACGTAACCTCAAGTGACCAATGGAGGGTTAAATACTCTCACCAAAAAATTATTTTAAATCGTTTGAATTTCATTTAAATACTATCACTAATTTAAGACCGAAGATTTGATGTATTGGACGTCTTTTTCGCACACGAAACATTAAATATTAAAGACTGAATCAACCAGTTCTAAAATGCATACAAATTCATCGAAATATGACAAGCGCCACTTACATATATATTATTAAGACTCCGATTTTTTCATAACTTGCGATATACATTATATCTTTTCAATTTGGCTTCAATGTTTGCAATAAACAGCGAGGTTAAAGTTGTTTTATTCAAACAATTGAGTTATTCAAACTGAATTTATTTTATTGAAATATGCGACATTTTAACATGCGTACATTATGTGTGAGCTTGTGTTTATTATATGTGTAACTATGTATGTGTTGTGTGTGTATAAACAATATAAAGAAATAAACATACATACATACATACATATATATATATATATATATATATATA
>NC_068998.1:42579653-42580584 GCF_001194135.2 Octopus bimaculoides
ATATATATATATATATAACAGAATCAACAATAATGCCAGTGTTGATGATGATGATTATGATGAAGATAATAATAATAATGATGAAGACACTACTACTACTACTGAGAATAAAAATAATAATAATAATAATTAATAATAATAATAACGATAATGGTCGAGAAACCCCTATGATTTGGCAAGATTATATAATTTGTTCTCTTACTCCCAATATTAATACCGATTCCATTTTCGAAATATGGCTCTACTGATTCTTTGAAGTGGTATTTTGGGGCAATTTTTGTTTTTATCTATGTGTTTTTCTCTCTTATCACACGCACCTCAAACCCCAAACCACTACCTTAATCTTTCATTGGTGCGGCCCTCTTGCAAACTTAGAGCCGACCAATAACTGACTTTTGCTTAATATACAAATTATGTCAAATGCCGAAAGGAGGCGAACACTTAATATATCTCATAAAATATCTATATCTACACACACTCACACACATCGCACACGCACAAACGCTCGCACACACATTCACACACACATAAACGCGCACACACGGACACAAACTCACATACATGCATACACACACAAACACATGCACATTCATACACACACAAACGCGCACACACGGACACAAACTCACATACATACATGCACGCACACACACACACACAGAGCCGCGTGTGTGTGTACACAATTAACAGTTAGTGTGTTTGCGTATACATATATTCATATTTATATAAATATATATATGTATATATATATATATATATATATATATGTGTGTGTGTGTATATATATATATGTGTGTGTGTGTGTGTATATATATACACGCACACACACATACACATACACACACACATACACATATATATATATATATATATATACACATGTATGTATATATTTATATATATATATATATATATATATATATATATATAT
>NC_068998.1:42581151-42582094 GCF_001194135.2 Octopus bimaculoides
TATATATATATATATATATATATATATATCATAAGATTTTTAAACTCTTAAATTTTCATATTCAAAAGAGACAGAGACTTCAAATTCGATATATCGATTTGAATATGAAAATTTAAGAGTTTAAAAATCTTATGATATAAATATAAACTGTGAGAACGACCCTTAAGGAATCTAATTAATGATCTCCTAAGGTAAGTTCTTATGCTATATTGGTAACGGTTGCCACATCCTCTGGAAAAAAATTATTATATATATATATATATATATAATGCTCATCTCCAGCAATAGAGAGCAGTCGCCATATTTCATTCCATAACGTTACCTCTGAAGAGTGCAGGGTTACATAATCGAACTGTTACCTAACACTTCGCTGAACCCCAAGTGCAAAACCGATTGGTAAGTTCGACTGTGATGACTATATAATACTCTACACTTCGATTAATAAATTTATATATATATATATATATATATATATACTGATATGGACCTTATGAGGTTTCATACTCGAATATGTACCAGTAATCTACAGACGATATGATATGCTATTTTCGCATGACATAATCGACATCAATTCTGCCTTACGTAATTCATGGACAATATCTGCCCCGTCAAACGATCGAACTCACCATAGTTTATGTTATGAACAGGATGCTTTCAGCTTCTTCATTACGACGTGGGAAACTACAGACTGTGTAAAGAACTCAATACAATGATTGCAGAGTATATTGATATTTATCTAAGGAATACCGACAGAATCGCAATTATGTTCGGTATTTCAAGTAGTACTGTTCGAATCAATGGCTGAAACACACCTAGATTTACGTATTTGTTTACAAACGAACTTAAGACTGTTTGTCTAATTTTGTGACAAGTCCAAGAATGGGAAATAATTGGAATTCTGTCACTATTCCTTAATTAAATATATGTATATAATGCAATATGC
>NC_068998.1:42582104-42584217 GCF_001194135.2 Octopus bimaculoides
ATGCGTGTGTGTGTGAGTGTGTGTGTGTGTGTGTGTGTGTGTGCATATATAAAAACGAGCATGCGCGTAAACGCACAAATGCTCATCCATTCATGCGTACACATTTGCATTTATATATTTGCATACGTATATTTACATACACATGCATCCATACATATATACATATGGAAGACCGAGACAACAGTTATTCCTGTGCTAACTGGTGCACTTGGCATAGCATCTAAAATGCTACACAAAAGACTGAAAGTGATTGGAAATGTGAAACGCACTGATGATCGCCAGAAAAAGTACAATCCTTTGTTCTGCAAGAATCTCAAAGGAGATTCATGAGACTTGAGGAGACTTGTTGTCACCAAACATCAAGATAAAATACGTGCTAACTAAATTAGCATGCACTAGCGCAATAATGATAATGATGATAATAATAATAATAATAATAATAATAATAATAATAATACAGGCTGTGGCTCTCATGGTTTCTGATCTTAATTGATTGGAAGTGTTATCATGTACATTGTTTTGTCTTGGTATAAAAAATGGGCTACTGCAAATATTCTGCACAATATCACAGAATTGCTTTATCAGTTGCTTAACCTTAACTAGTTGAGCATGTCCCTTAGTGGCTGACGATATGTGCATCTCTGATCACGAGCAGAAGTAGTGGGGGAGCATCATAGCCATGTGTTGAGAGGAATTCTTTGGGGTTTGGATAATTCACCTTTGGAAACATGGGTCTTTTGCTCAACATCCTTAAACAAACCTTATTTAGGGACCTTTGGAGCGGAATGGGCTACTCGACCTGGAGAAAATTCTAACTGGGCCCCACCTGCGAGGTCATGCGCTGTTTATTTTGATATGAGTTCACCATGTCGCGCACATATGGTTGTGGTGCATGTGCCTGGTGCACCTTGTCAGACGGGTAGTCATGATGGGCATACTGGGCTTCGTATATATTTCCCCAGTGTCACTTCGATGGCATGCACTGCTCTCTTTCACTCAATAATAATAATAATTATTATTATTATTATAATAACATTGACGATGAAATGCAAAATATAATAACAATGATATAGATTCTGATAAGATTTGCAAGGTTTCCTACTTGACCCTTAGTAACCTTGATAAACCCTGAAGGATTTTAAGAAATGAAGACATTCGTGACATGATTTGAACCCAAAACCTGGGCATCGAATAGACTTGCTCTAGTATCTCTCATTGTATATTAAATGATTTATTAGACATATTTCAATTAATAGGCAACAGCGTCGTTGGTAACAAACTTATTTCGAGCCAGTCCTTGGTTTACTATATTTTTTGGTGCTGAAAGAAACAAAGGAGTGTCTGTAACTCGATTCAGAACAAATACCTCAAGGGTCTTAGTTCGTAAAGTACCGATTTTAAAAATCTTTTTTTTTTTTTTTTTTTTTTTTTTTTTTGTATCCTTTCTCTTCTGTTTTTATTTTTAACGTTCTCTCGCAGAATGTTTATCATCTCCACTTCGTAAAGTGTTTCTCACCTTAAAGCCAAGCTCTGGAAGACACTTACCAAAGAATGTCCCGCTGTGAAATCGAAACTGGAACAGCGAGTTTGTTAACCTCACAAGCACAAATTATTTTCTTACGTGTTTTATTGCTTCCTTTTGTTTACATTTATTATTATTTTGTTTGTGGTTCTAAAAATACGAAATAACAAAGAATTATGTTTGGTGAGGCATTTTGGCAAAAGAATCACCAAATCTCCAGACACTAGAAGCACCAATGTATTGAAATGATAATACTACAACGTATAAACAAAATAAATGAAATCTTTGGGCTTGATTTAACATACTTTTTGTTTATCTTCTGTTTTGCTTATTATTTTTCTGCTTTGTTTTGTCTTGGGAAATCCTCTGTTTTTATATATTTTTCATATCAACTCATGAATTTTTCGCTTTCTTTAATCTCTCTGATTGACACCGCGGTCTCTTCACACACCATGCTCCTTCTTTCCTCTTACATATACACACACGCGAGCGCACACACAGAGACACACACACATACGTACAAACCTCACACATACTACACATAAAACACACACACACACACACACACACACACACACACACACACACACA
>NC_068998.1:42584426-42585743 GCF_001194135.2 Octopus bimaculoides
CACACATACATACATGCACACATACATACATATGAACATACATATATACATACACATATACATACATACACATATACATACATACACACATACATATGCACATACACGCACACATACATACATACATATAGATACACATTCCAACTTACACATCTACACACTTACACACACACATACACACCCATGCATGCATTTACATACGCATTAATGCACACAAACACACACACACAAACACACACACACAAACACACACACACATACAATGACAGTAATGTTTTGGCTCTACCACCTCTGACTTCCGCTGATTATAACCTCGAACCAACGAGGGAGTCTTGATGCGGTCGTTCAATTGGCTAGAAATAGAAGTCATTATCTCCCTTAAGTAACAATCCCCGTCGTCTCAGAAAATGTCACATCAGTTAATAGGATTCTGGGTTCTCAGGATATCGGTAAAAGTCGTGTTGGTCACAGCTGGAAAGTCTATGATCGAAACTTACTTGATCAGAGTGGATCTGGTGCTAAACGGCATCTACAAAATCTGTACATTCTATTACAAAAGCAATGACTCCCACAAAACTGGAACCGTCCAAGATCCAGTCTCAAAAGGCCTCTCAGAAAGGCCAGCGAGATGGGTGGCGGTATGTATTTTGTCGTTCCCGAAAAGACGAACAGCAAAGTCGCCAGCGGTAGAATTTGAACTCAAAACGTAAAGACGTCGAGCAAAATGCCATTTAACATTTTGCCCGGTGTGCTGACAATTCTTTTCTACTCTTAGCACAAGGCGCGAAACTTTTGGGGAAGGGGGACGGTCAATTAGATCGACCCCAGTACGCAACTGGTAGTTTATTTATCGACCTCGAAAAAATGAAAGGCAAAGTCGACCTCTGTGGAATTCGAACTCAGAACTTAAAGTCAGACGAAATACCGCTAAACATTTCGCCCGGCGTGCTAGCGTTTCTGCCAGTTCGACGCCTTTGTAGTACGAGCAATGTTACTGGAAGAGAAGGCGGTGAGATGGCAGAAACGTTAGTACGCCGGGCGAAAAGCTTAGCGGTATTTCGTCTGTCTTTACATTCTGAGTTCAAATTCCGCCGAGGTCGACTTTGCCTTTCATCCTCTCGGGATCGATAAATTAAGTTCCAGTTGCGTACTGGGGTCGATCTAATCGACTGGACCCCTCCCCCAAAAATTTGGGCCTTATGCCTAGAGTAGATATTTCGGTTGAACGATATTTCGGCAGTTGGCCTGTCTTTGTCGAGATCAAAATGCAAAGTGGTACATAAGAAATTCAAAATTTAAAAAGAAAAAAAAAAAAAA
>NC_068998.1:42585766-42589782 GCF_001194135.2 Octopus bimaculoides
GCAGTTGGCCTGTCTTTGTCGAGATCAAAATGCAAAGTGGTACATAAGAAATTCAAAATTTAAAAAGAAAAAAAAAAAAATGCAGAAAGACCGCCCTCCGGGCGTTTTTATACTAGTAAATTGATAACATTTTCAGATTTGATTCCCAATTCTAATAATTTTTATGATATTTTATGTCTGATTCTTTCTTTGTATAATAGTGCTCACTTGCTTAGTAAATATTGCTTTCATTATTTTATCACGGTCATAATCTCTCTTTTTTAAACAAACATCAAGTTAGTCCAACTACGTTTAGTTTTAAAAAAAATAGCAGCGATGACATAAATGTATTTTGATACCTCTTGCGTATCAAATAGCTATAGCAAAAAATTCACTTGATAATTCTTAGATAACAACGGAAAGGAAATAAGTCACATAAGTTGGAAGCTTCAGTAGGTTTTAATAAGTTGCCTGATATAATTTTTTTCCAGTATGTATAAACAATAAACTGAAGGCATTTACATAGCAAATTTAAGTCAACAAAATATCTAATTTCCTCATCTGAAATGACGAAATATAAAACTTGAAATGGAAAAATTGGAATGAATATATAACAAGTAAATTATTATTAATGAAAACAATTAGAGTGAGTGAGAGACTGTGTTGCAAATGAAAACGAAAAATTCCGCCGGAACATATTAATATTGTTTATCAAATGTTAATATCTACTCTGCAGTGAACGGAAAGCTTAGCGACGAATATTTAAGTTTGTGATATTAAATAATAGCAGACGTTTTGTAACTGCCTTTTTATCGATATATATTAAGAGGAATTTATAAAAATTTTCCAGAGAGTCAAACCTATAAAAGCTCGTTAGAAACTATCTTGTACCGAATTTTAAAATTTGTGAACTTGAAATATTCAATAATAAAAGGAAGTTAAAAAAGTAAAATTTCCGGAAAACTTAAATTCAGAAAATATTTCTTTCAATATTTTATTGTGGTTGTAATATATTTCTAATTTAACAAACTTCAAGGTAACGCAACTACGTTTAGCATGCTACAAATAGCAGTGATCACGTAGTTATTATTGCAAGGCATACCAACAAAATCACTTATGCCAGTATATTAAAAAATTTTCATTTTTTAACAATATTCATTTAACAAACTCCGGAAACTGATATTATTCTTGAATTTGTATCATAAGCCTCAGAGTTATTCAGCTAAATTGTCTAACAACATTCATTGATTCATTCAATAAATTGATTTTTACATTCCATGTATAGAATAAACTGTATAACCTCGGGCCGACCAAAGCCTTGTGAGTGGATTTGGTAGACGGAAACTGAAAGAAGCTCGTTGTATATCTGTATATATATATGTATGTGTGTCTGTGTTTGTTCCCTCAACATCGCTTGACAACCGATGGTGGTGTGTTTACGTCCCCGTAACTTAGAGGTTCGGCAAAAGAGACGTATAGAATAAGTACTAGGCTTACAAAGAATAAGACCTGGGGTCGATTTGCTCGACTAAAGGCGGTGCTCCAGCATGGCCGCAGTCAAATGGCTGAAACAAGTAAAATGATAATGATAATAATGATGATAATAATAATAATAATAATAATAATAATACTGATGACGTTACGACTGTACCATAACGTATGACTATAACTTTCCAAATCCATCAACTTGATAGAACATGGCCATTGTACGTCTGTATAAGAGAGAGCAGGGATGAGGGGAGGGACGGCGACCATGTGACTGGTTGGTTGGTTGGCTGGTTAAGTGTAGTAATGGTGGTTGTGTTGGTGGTGGTTGTAGTGATGGTGTGTGTGTGATGGTGGTGATGGTGGTGGGCTGGTTGTGGTGATGGTATGTGCGTGTGGTGTTGGTGGTGGTGTTGGTTGTTGTGGTCAAAATGATTGTCCTGGCGATGATGTGTGGTGGTAGTGCAGGTGGTGGCAGAGGTTGTAGTTGTGGTGGTTTTCCTCGCGGTGTTGGTGGTGGTAGTAGTGTTTGTGGTTGTGACGGTGGTGGTGGTGGTGGAGATGGGTAAAAGATGAGGTGAGAAGTTGCTGCGGTGATAAAGAATCCGCTTGGAATCTTTTTGTTTTTGTTATTTCTTTCTTTTCTTTATGGTAAATTGAAAATCAAATGAGATATTCTTGTAATGAAGCAGATATGAAGAATTTGAATTAAGTGCGTGTGTATGGGTGTATGTGTGTGCGAAAGAGATAGAAAGACTGAGAGAGAGAGAGAGAGACAGAGACAGAGAGGAAGTGAGATTAATGGGTAATGTTTTGACAGGCTTTGATAATAATTAATAATAATAATGATAATAATAATAAAGGAAAACACGTGACCTTCCTGTCATAAACTTGTGACTCTTGTTTGAAATAATTCTTTGGTGATTCACACTGAAATTTGCCTTTTAATTAGAGATTTCAGTTTGGGTGTCGTGAATGGTCAAGTTGAAAGGTGCAAGTGGGGACTAATAATGTCAGAAGTGGTGGTAGCAGCAGCAGTAGTGGTAATGGCAGCAGTAGTAGTAGTAGTAAAAACTGTAGCCATAACAGTAGAATTCGTTTTAGCAGCAGCAGCAGCAGTAGTGGTAATAGCAGTAGTAGCAGCAACAACACTATTACTACTACTACTACTACTAATACTAATACTACTACTACTAGTAGTAGTAGTAGTAGCAGCAGCAGCAGCAGTAGTAACAGCAGCATCAACAATAGTAGTAGTAGTAGTAGTAGTAGTAGGCGGCGGTGGTGGTGGTGGTGGTGATGATGATGATGTAGAGGAGGTGGTGCTAGTGATGGTGGTGGTGGTGATGATGATGATGATGATGACGGTGGTGGTGGTGATGGTGATGATGATGGTGGTGATGGTGATAACTCCTCACACTGATGCTGATGCGCAACGGCCTAGACACAAAGTGTCACAAAAATAGCAAGAATCAATCAGCTGGACATCCACCTCCATCCTCCTCCTCCTCCTCCTCCTCTAGAATTCTTCTAGACAATATCGATACACTTCAGACTAACACTCACCACAATCTACCACTTCGTACCAACGCACATACCTCACCAGCCAATGAAGGAGTCGTTATGTGGACGCTTGACACGCGAGATATAGTAGCCAAAGCTTCCTCGGATTACACCCTGCCGTTTTAGAGTAGGATAATATTTTATTTCTTAAGTCAGGGCTCGGGACTCTTTCTAGGGCCTCCGGGCCTCTTTGGGAAAGCGAGAGAAAGGAATCCTTAAACCAGAAACTTGGCCAAAATACTTCAATTATAGTGGATTCCTTTAAAGCATTCAAGATATTGGGGGGGGGGGTTGAAGCAAGCGAAGGAGTCAGCTCCCTCACTACCTCTTGTCGGCCATAATGGAGTTTGAGATCAGAAGCTATTCTGAATAATACGGTCCTGGAGTCGCGACACGTAAGGGACAAAATGTCGCTTGTCACAGATGGAATGCTTGAAGATAGATGATCTTGGGTTAAACCAGACCCATCGTAACAGCTTTCTAGGCCCCGGGTAAATCAATGCCCAGAGCTTTATAGTATTTTTTTCATAGACACCAATCTATAACAGACATGGTTCAGAATTGGGCCATTAGACTACTGAGAACCCTCAGACCAGTGAGGCCCCTTAGACCAATGATGGCCTTTAGGTAATTTCCCAGTGTTTCGATATCTTCAGACGGTATGGGGTTAGACAACAAGTTGTTGTTGTTGGCACTCCATCGCTTACGACGCCGAGGGTTCCAGTTGATCTGATCAACGGAACAGCCTGCTCGTGAAATTAATGTGCAAGTGGCTGAGCACTCCACAGACACGTGTACCCTTAACGTAGTTCTCGGGGATATTCAGCGTGACACAGTGTGACAAGGTTGGCCCTTTGAATTACAGGCACAACAGAAACAGGAAATAAGAGTGAGAGAAAGTTGTGGTGAAAGAGTACAGCAGGGTTCGTCACCATCCCCTGCCGGAGCCTCGTGGTGCTTTTAGGTGTTTTCGCTCAATAAACACTCAC
>NC_068998.1:42590306-42593456 GCF_001194135.2 Octopus bimaculoides
ACACACACACACACACAAACGTTTATATACAGATAGACAACTTTCAGTTTCCGCCTACCAAATCCACTCACAAAGCTTTGGTCGACTCTAGGCTATAGTAGAAGACTAAGGTGCCACGCAGTGGGACTGAACCTAGAACTGTGTAGTTAAGAAAAAATAATAATAAATGCGCCCTTTTAAAGCCTAGCCAGACTCATGGGCTCGGTTTCCCGGTTTCGATGGCGTATGTGTTTCGCAGCTGAACGGGACGCCAGTCCATCGAAGCGTGACTCATTTTTGCCAGCTGAGTGCACTGGAGCAACGTGAAATGAAGTGTTTTGCTCAAGAACGCAACGCGTCGCCCGGTCCAGGAATCGAAACCACAATCTTACGATCATGGTGCTGACACCCTAGCCACTAAGCCACGCGCCTCCACGTGGTTAAGAAAGCTAGTATATTTCTGTTTTTCTTTTGTTGTTTTGTTCTGATAATCCTGAGCGTCTATACGAGATGTTTTTATTCGAGATGAATACCGCTGTTTCCCAGGCTTTCAAAAGTATATTAGCGTTCAGTATGATATAGTGAAAGGTTCGTTGAACTAATATTGCTTCTGGCACTAATAACGAATAAATGAAAAACGTAATTCTGAATATATGATATGCTATGGCTTTTATACCAATGGATTAATGTAACTCTCTCGTATAGAATGTTTTTCTCAACACATCTGAATAGTGTCAGGCAACGACAGAAGCCGTAACTGTAAACTAAAGTGACTCTAAAACCTATTTAAAGGTAACCAATTTACAAACTAGTCACAGAAATATATTCACAAAACATTCTTTACAGCCCCACAAATATTTGCACACCTTAAACAAAGGGCAATTACTGATCTAGCCTCTTCAAAATAGATTATATAACGCATAAAGAGGCAAGGTTCCCACTCCGAGACTTATTTAGTGATCTCACTTCAGGGAAAGGGCCACGGGGGTTGCCATTTCATTTAATTTTTCTTAATTTTCCTTAATTAATATCCACCTTTGTTTTACTCTTCGTTGAAAAAGTCGAAAAGACAGAAACCGCTGCTAACTGTTTCAAAATGTCTTTCATGATAAACTTATTTTAGCATTTTCTACCTCGTCTGATTTTCCTTATTCATATCAACCTTTGTGTCACTTTTCAACATTCTACATATGTGTGTGTGTGTGTGTGTGTGTGTGTGTGTGTTTGTGTGTGTGTGTGTGTGTGTGAGAGAGGAGGGTTGGTCTGGAAAGCATTGCATAAGATATTATATTTATATTCTTTAGCATTATGATGCACATCGATGTTTCAGTGCATGTGTAAGTTTAAGAGACGTAGAGAAGAAGAACGAGAAAGAGCGAGAGAGAAGGAGAGAGAAAGAGAGACAGAGACAGACAAGAAGAGAGAAGGAGATAGGGAGATAGGGGGGAAGAGGGTCAGAGACAGACAAAGAAACAAAGTGACTGTGTTCTATGTGACGGACAGTATGTGTGCGTATATGTGAATGAGTGTGTTTGTGTATGTGTGCTAGAGTATGTGGATATGTGTAGGTGTGTGCCTGCGTATTTGTGTGTGTGTGTGTGCGTATATGTGCGTGCGTTTGGGTGTATGTGTGTATGTGTGTATGTGTGAGTGTCTGTATGTGCTTGTGAGTGTTTCATACAGCATAGAATTCCTGAATGTCCAGCTATGCATTAATTAAAGCTGTCAATAGAGCTTCATTAAACATATCACAGGTAGTCGTGTTTAGCTAACAATTGCTCCAGTCTGTCCGCTGCTGTCTCCATTATGTTGCCTTTAACAATAATCTGAAATTGAATTAAAACATAAGATTCACATCTATCTTTTTATATGCATATATATCTCTACGCATGTATGTACATATGTATATCTATATCTGTCCATCAATTTATCTATCAATCTCTCACACTCTCTCTCTCTCTCTCTCTCTGTATATATATATATATATATATATATATATATATATATATATATATATATATATATATATATGTATATATATGTATATAAGGACTAAATATATATATATATATGTATATATATATATATATATATTTAGTCCTTCATTTTGTGCTCATTGCTTTCATAATATACATTGTATGTTATGTATATATATATGCATATATACATACATACATATATATATATATATACACACACACATGTATATACATATGTACATATATATGTACATATGTATAAGTATAAATATATATATATATATACGTACGTACACACACACACATATATACACACACACACACACACACACACACAATCCCACAGTCATTCACTTGCATGTTCCAAACATTGGACTGACGTCCTCCGAGAGACACGTATGAAAACATACAAAAATACATACATACACGCACGCACACACAAACACGTACACACATATTATATATAAATACCATATATACATGCCTGCTTACATAATTATATGTATAGACACATGCACACGCATTTATGTATATATACATATAGATATGTGTATGTGTGTGTGTGTGTGTGTATCTGTATATATATATATATATATATATATATATATATATGTGTGTGTGTGTGTGTATTTTGCAGGCGCTTGTGTATGTCTGTATGAAATACTATACAATACAAGACAGATTTCCAGCCAGCACTGTAAGAGTCTGATTTAAAAGACTTTCTTCTGTTTTTCTTTTTCTTCTTCGTGTCTATAAAAACATTACGTATCAACACAAGATGTTTACATCCGTCTATTAAAGTATTGGCTGAAATATGTTCGCGTATAGACATCTACAGTTATTATATATATATATATATATATATATACATACATAAACGTATATATATTCATACACACATATATATGTATTATATGTATATGTATAAGTACACATATATACATATATATATATATATATATAATGTGTATATATGTATATGTGTATTTACATATATATACACATATATATATTATAAATATATATTTGTATATATTCATATATTTATGTATATGCATATATATATGTGTATATATATATGTATAAATATATTTATAAATATATAAATATATATATATATATATATATATATATATTTATATATTTATAAATATATTTATACATATATATATACATATATATATATATATAT
>NC_068998.1:42593466-42595607 GCF_001194135.2 Octopus bimaculoides
ATATATACTTACATACATATCGTCATTTAGTATAGGTGGAGAAAGAATACTGCTAAATTATTCAGAATTTAAATATACATATGTGTGTGTGTATGTATATATGTATTTATGTGTATATGAATGTATGTATTATGTTTGTATGTAAGTTTGTATATATGTTTGTTTGTTTGTGTGTGTGTGTGTGTTTGTATGTATGGATTTCACTGTATCACTGTTTCAATCGCAGTATCAGTTAATGCTATACACCGCTGGTCACAATACGCTTCCTGCATTGTTGCAGATTTCAAATGATGTTCCCATGCTGGCTAAGCTGTTAGGTCTCTGACCTATAAATGACAAGTGCTCAATATATTCTCTAAACGGGTCGCTAGTCCGGCACAGATTTACTCATTTACATGTAAACGTCTGGTGAAATGTAAAATGAAGTGTTTTTCTAGAGGACGCAACGCTCTCCCCGGGAATCGAAAGTGTAATCTTGCAATTGTTATTGTAACATCCTAAGAACTAGGTGATGCGCCTTCACACGCACACACACGCACAAGCATATGTTACAGGTGCTGCCCCAATATGAAAATTATTCTTTTCTACTCTACGAGCAAGGCCCGAAATTTTGGGAGAGGGGGCCAGTCGATTAGATCGATTCCAGTAAGCAACTGGTACTTAATTTATCGACGCCGAAAGGATGAAGGGCAAAGTCGACCACGGTGGAATTTGAACTCATAAAGTCAAGACAGACGAAATAACGCCAAGCATTTCGCTCGGCGTGCTAACGTTTCTTATTTCTTTATTGCCCACAAGGGGCTAAACATAGAGGGGACAAACAAGGACAGACAAATGGATTAAGTTGATTACATCGACTCCAATGTGTAACTGGTACTTAATTTATCGAACCCGAAAGGATGAAAGGCAAAGAGGACCTCGGTGGAATTTGAACTCAGAACGTCAGGACAGACGAAATACCGCTAAGCATTTCGCCCGGCGTGCTAACGTTTGTTCGAGCTCACCACCTTAATATGAAAATTATTAATACACGTAAGTCTCGCAGTCACACCGGGCGCCCGTTCCAAAATGTGATTGTAGACAACTAAATACTTGCCCACCCGACGGGGCATGTATGGTTACCTTAGTTGTATACGACGATGGTGCCTAATCAGTTCTGCCAAATAAGGAAACTAAAAAGAAAAGATATATTCAAGCCTATAGAAGTGACTTTAAAAAATTGACATGTCTACCATTGATTGTCTTTTCGGCACAGACACACGAAGAAATCCACGAACGCAGCTTCACACATTTGGGAAGCTAAAAATCACGCACACCATCAAGTGGAATATCGTTGAGCAATACACGTCATATGTTAATGGCTCAAAGTGATGTCGGTTTGTTGTAGCTGAAAGAATTCATACAGTTTATAAATCTAAAATCTCCACCGCCCTCCGGAACTAGGGACCGGGAATTTTCTATACAGGCATCTCGGCAAGTTTCAACTGTCGAAGTGAGGAATACCACCCTTTCCGGATAAGATATGCACTCTTTAAACTTTCACCGTTGAATTAATCCGAACAACTACCGTTAATTCCCGTCCTAACAGGCCAAGGAGAAACAAATCCCTTCCAAGCTATCATTTTCGCGTTTCTTTTTCTCGCCATTTTCTTTCGTTTACATCGTTCTTTCTTGCTTTTTCTCAGACAGCAACCATGTGTATTTTGAACCTGAAAGATTGTAGAGTAATTTACGACATGCTATACAAGGTTTTCCGATTAGTGAACTATCGGAGCATGGAGCTTATGGTAGCTCATACTTATACAGTGTATACTCATAATTTATAAACTTATAGCGTTTATTATTATAAGATATGACACAATATGATGTTATATATATATATATATATATATATATATATATATATATACAATTAAACCTTGGGAGAGGCATTATGCCGGTAATAAACACACGCACTGGTTCAGTCCTTTATTAATTTAATTTATATAGTTTTTTGTTAAATTATTTAACAAAAAACTATATAAATTAAATTAATAAAAGACTGAACCAGTGCGTGTGTTTATTACCGGCATAATGCCTCTCCCAAGGTTTAATTGTATTTCTTTCAACACACGTATCCACATCAAGAATCTTGCACACGA
>NC_068998.1:42596018-42611604 GCF_001194135.2 Octopus bimaculoides
GTACGTGTACGTGTACGCGCGCGTCTCTTTCTTCAATTCCTATTCGTCCAGTCATCTACAAATTTATGAGACGCCAGAAAAGTGCTGACCAGTTATTATTATTTGTCAGAACATTATTCGTCACTGCTTATCGGCAATTCTTCTGACTCCTAAAATTTTAGGCCTTGTGTCTATAATAGAAAGGATTATTATTATTATTATTATTATTATTATTATTATTATTATTATTATTCATGTACATGTACGTTTGTATTCGTCATTATTTTCTTTTAGAAAAATTGAAGCAGGTCCTTGACATTTCCGGAGCATATTGAACTTATTTTGTGTGTAACTCTTCTTCCAGCCTGTATATTTTTATAGTAATAATCTGCGACTCAATTTTTAATACAAAAATACGATGAAACTATATTTAAAAAGTTAGCTCTCTTGCATATAAAAAAGTCCTTTCAGCTATAGGCACAAGAGCTGAACTTTCGTGAGTGGAGGCTTTGTCTTTTACATCAGCCACAGTACATGACTGGTACTTATTTTATTGACCCCGAAAGGATTACAAGCAAAGTCGGCTTCGATGGAATTCGAACTTACAACGTAAAGACGAACGAAATGCCACTAAGCCTTTTGTTTTATGTGATAACTGTTCTGCCAACTCGCTGCTTTTTACACCAAGAAAATAATCCCTTCTACTAAATGCACGCGGCCTGAAATTTTGATGAAGAGGACTAATTGATTACATCGACCCTCAGTGTTTCACTGGTACTTAATTTATCGACCCCCGAAAGGATGAACGGCCAAGTCGACCTCGGTGAAATTTGAACTCAGAACGTCTAGACGGACGAAATGCCGCGAAGCATTTTGCTTGGCGTGCTAACAATTCTGGCAGCTCGCCACCTTATGCCAATAAAATAATAAACGTAAAATTTCATAGAATATATTTCGAAAGATTTAGCTTTCACATCAAGAGTTAATAATTGTAAAGCTTTTAGAAAATAATTACCAAAACAACTCTTTAAAAGCGTGTTAAACTATAAAACTATAATTTTAAAAAAAATCTAACTTTCTGACAAGTAAAACAAGAAAAAATAACAGAAATTTAATGCAAAATTATAAAAACATATATTATAACTCTCCCGTTTCAAACCACAATCTATCAAAAGAAATGATAGTTAAACTATTAAAAAGCAACTAAAACGTAACCATCCCCGCAACTATAAAAATATATTTAAAGGAAAAGCTTCCCGCCCCTGCTCCATCAAATTAGATTCAACTCTAAAATAGTTACTAAATACATTACTACAACCAAATTCACAGGCACACCACCACGACAACGGCGGCAACAAGAACAAGAATACATTAATATGCCAATATCAGCGAAGGTGGCGAACTGGCAGAAACGTTAGCTTGCCGGGTGAAATGCTCAGTGCTAATTCGTCTGCTGTAACGTTTTGAGTTCAATTTCCGCCGAGGTCAACTTTGCCTTTCATCCTTTCGGGGTCGATAAATTAAATACCAGTTGCGTACTGGGGTCGATCTAATCGACTGGCCCCCTCCGCAAAATTTCGGGCCTTGTGCCTAGAGTAGAAAAGAAACGTTAGCACGCCGGGCGAAATACTTAGCGGTATTTCGTCTGTCTTTGCGTTCTGAGTTCAAATTGCGCCGAGATTGACTTCGCCTTTTATCCTTTCGGGGTCGATAAATTTAAATCGACCCCAGGATTTATTCTTTGTAAGCCTAGTACTTATTCTATTGGTCTCTTTTGCCGAACCGCTAAGTTACGGGGACGTAAACACACCACCATCGGTTGTCAAGCGATGTTGGAGGGACAAACACAGACACACAAACATATACACACACATACATATACATATATACGACAGGCTTCTTTTAGTTTCCGTCTACCAAATCCACTCACAAGGCTTTGGTCGGCCCGAGGCTCTAGTAGAAGACACTTGCCCAAGATGCCACGCAGTGGGAATGAACCCGGAACCATGTGGTTGGTAGGCAAGCTACTTACCACACATTCTTTCAGTTTCCGTCTATCAAATTTCACTCACCGAGGTTTCGTCGTTTCGTTACTGTGGCATCCTGAAGTGGAACTGAATCGGAAAACAAGTAGTTGCTAACTGAACTTCTTAACTACACAGCTTGGATAAAGAGGAGAACTTAGACCCAGGTAGAATTAAGGTCATGATCAGGTGTTGGCGCATGTATAGTTGCAGCGGGTTGCAGCATTCGGCATGTTTCAGTATATTTCAGGGTCCTCCTGGGTGGTCTGTTGAACTTAGTCTCAGTTAGTTCTTTTCCCCGCGAGATACTTCCTCGCCTGCCCTGGCCATGTGGGATGTGGTCAACCAATACCAACTGTCAACCCAGCCCGGTTTTCAGTGAAGAGATCGTAGTAAGCAGGGTCTAAAACTCAGGAAATTGGGCAACATGGCCAAAGAGTCTGAGTTGGCACTCCCGAATCAATACATGTAACAGGACGCATCCCAGTTTCTGAGTAAGGTTGTTCATTGGATAAGGAATTCGACCAATGGTAACCCAGAATCCTGCGAAGGAAACGTAGACTAAGTTTGAATAAATTACACTTGCCCTTGGTACCTTAAAGTGGGACTGAACTTGAATCAACGTAGCTGCGAAACAATCCTTTGAAGTAAAGTTTGGGTTGGTCACGATTGGAACGTCTATAAATAGGTGTGTCGCTCAGGGATCAGGTACGCTATAACAGTTACAGTGGTTTGTGGGGGTAAAGTTAACATTAGGAGGAGAGAACCTGGCCTCCTTTTGTAGAAGATTGGGGACGGGGAGGCAGTCATTGACACGCTTTGTCCCTTTCTTTCACTCCTTTACTCTCCCCCTCTCTCTTTCTCTCTCTCTGTCTTCCTCTCTCTCTCTCTCTCAGTCAGTCTACCTATATCGCTCCCACTTTCGCTTTCACTTCCCTTTCCTTCACCCACTTCTCCCTTTCTTATGAATAATGCTCAATATATATGAGGCACAAAGGTATGTATGAATATGTGTGTGTGTGAAGAATGGACGGGCTTTTGTGTATGCTTGTATGTTGCATGTATGTATGTCTGTATGTATGTATGTATGTATGTACATTTGTATGCATATATCTATGCACGTATACCTAGATGTGAATGTATGTGTACACATAAACACTCATATATATATATGTGTGTGTGTGTGTGTGTGTGAATGTATGTATGTTACATTTGCGTACACACAGAAACAACTTCACAGACTCACACATAGACACGCACCTATACATACACACACGCGTACATATTCATGCAATCATACACAAATACACAATTACAAGTGTATAGATAAATGTCTGTGTGTGTGAAAGTGTGTGAGTGTGTGTGAGCGTGTGTGAGTGTGTGTATTTAAATTATATTAAAACATCGTTTCAGTTTCATTTTTTAAATAAAAGATGAAATTTAAAACATGGCATTAACTTATATCATTAACTGATGGCTTTCCTTCAATGGTTTTCTTTGTCTGCATATTTCAATGTCTGTCTGTTTGTCCCACTTACTTAGCGACAGTCAATTTCTATTTATGTATGTATGTATGTATGGATGGATGGATGGATGCATGCATGTATGTATGTATCCATGTATGTATGTTTGTATGTATGCATGTATCTATCGATATATCTATCTATCTATCCATGTATGTATGTATGTATGTATATATGTATGGATGTATGTGTCTATCTATCTATCTATACTCACAGATACACATACACTTTAACACACACACACACACATACACATAGGGGGCGTCCATGTATTTGTATGTCTCTCTCTACCTGTTTCTGTAACTACTTGCCTATAGTTTTCAATCTTTTTCACTCTATACACTTATATATATTTGTACATACATACATATATACATAGGTACATACATGCATACATACTTACATATATACATACATAAATGCGTATATATATAACATAACACGTGAGAAAATATGGATGTGTGAATCAATATTTATATATGTAAAGAATAGGCACAAATGATAGAAAATAACATAACAGATAAATCAAAGGAAGAATTTAATGACAATTAACCCTTCCTCAGCTCGTTCACTCGGGATTCAAGCAGTTTCAGCATGTAATTTAAGGATGCTTACCTCAGGATCATGCACTCTCATTGGTTATGATGTTAGCCAATTGATACAACGGAGAGCCAGTATCACTTCCTCTCTTTCTTTCTCTTTCTCTTTGCTTTCTCACGCCCTCTTTCCTCTTTTCTTTCACTCTCCCCTTGTCTTCCTCTCACTTCTCGTTTTTTCTTTCCCCTTTACTATCTCACTACTCTGACATCTCTCTCTGTTTCTCACCACCCCTATCTTACACCCACCTCTTTCTCCCTCTCTTTCCTTCTTTCTACACTGGCTCTAGTTCATTCCTTCCTACTTTTGCTGTTCAGCTGACCAAAGGGTTTAGTCCAAGCATTTCTCTTCCATTTTATTTTCTTTGTTTCGCTTTGCACACGTTGCATTTAGTGTTATTAAGGCGATGAGCTGGCAGAATTCTCAGCAGGCCGGGCAAAATGCTTGGTGGCAGTTCGACCGTCCTTACGCTCTGAGTTCAAATCTGCCGAGGTCGACTTAGCTTTTTGACCTTTCGGTGTCGTTAAAATAAGTACCAGTTGGACACTGGGGTCAATGTAATCGACTTATACTGCCTCAGAAATTGCTGACCTTGTTCCAAATTTTGAATCCAATATATAGTGTTATTTTGTATTGATTTATTTGCATCATAATCTATTATTGAATTTTATAAAGGTTTCTCGCCATTTTAGAAGTGGCCAATTTCAATTCTAGAAAGGAAAAGAACCTTTGAATAGATACACACACACATGTACATATGCATATACACATCACACACCTACATACATATGAGGATCCAGTTGATCCGATCAACGGATCAGCCTACTTGTAAGATTAACGTGCAAGTGGCTGAGCATTCCACAGACACGTGTAGCCTTAACGTAGTTCTCGGGGACATTCAGCGTTACACAGAGTGTGATAAGACTGGATCTTTTGAAATATAGGTTACAACAGAAACAGGAAAAAAGAGTGAGAGAAAGTTGAGGTGAAAGAACACAGTAGGGCTCGCTAGCCCCCCCCCCCCTACCGGAGCATCGTGGCGCTTTAGGTGTTTTCGCGCAATAAACACTCACAATGGCCGGTCTTGGAACCGAAACCGCGATCCTACGACGGCGAGTTCGCTGCCCTAAGCACTGGGCCATTGCACCTATACACACACACACACACACACATGCACCCATATATACATACACATACATTCTACCTTACCATATGGTTACCGCCATCAAAACCACCTCCACCATCTCGCGTCCACCATCACCGTAACCACGTACCCACTACCACCACCACCACCACCACAACGCAGCCACTACCCCCACACCACCTCACAACAATAGAAACCACAACCACCATCTCCACCCCCATTTCTCCACCACCACTACTATCATGTAATTATATTCTATTTAACGTTTTAAAAGTGTAATGGATTTTCAATACGACTTTGGTAAGATTAATGCATATGAAGATGCCAAGCTGTAAGTACGTGTACCTGTGATTGTGTGTGTGCGCAGCTGTGTATGAGTATGTGTATGCGCGTAGAAATGCTTGTGTCTATGCGTACCTATATATATGTATATATATATGTATATATATATATATATATATATATATATATATATATATATATATATATATATATACATATATATATAGGATGTATATATATGCATATGTATGCCCATATATATATATATACAGAGTGTATGTATACACACACACACACATACTTATATGTGTATGTATACATATATATATATATATATATGTTTATATGTATCCATATATATATATGTTTATATATATACATGTGTGTGTGTGTGTGTGTGTGTGTGAGTGTGTGCGTGTCGTGTATGTGTGTGTGTCTGTAAATTTTGTTTTCATATGAATGTATGTGTGACTGCGCTTACATATATATATGTATATATCTGTCTATATATATATATACATAATGTATATATATATGGCCATATATATATATATATATATATATATATATATTTATGTATATATGCAGAATGTATGAATACACACACACATACATTTATATGTCTGTGTTTGTATATATGTGTATATATGTGTGTGTGTGTGTGTGTATGTGTATGGATGCTTCTGTATGTTTTCATATGTATGTGTGACCGCGCTCACATACATACATACATACATACATACATACATACATACATACATACATACATATATATATATATATATATATATATATATATATATACACACACATATACTTACTTTTACACACACACACATTCTAAGACGTATACCTACGAAGTCATGCATGCACACGCGCTGTCGTACATATTCCTTGTGTTTTAATACAAACGCATTACACATAATACATGCACACACAGACACGCATACACACACACACATACACACGCATATAGAAGAACAAACACACACACATACACAGCCTTGTTTGTGTATGCGTACGTGTGTGCGCGTGTTTGTGCCTATATTAAGTAGGATACATGGCATTGGTGATTGACAAGATGGATCGCAGGAGATGTGGTGGAGGTAATGCTTATCTCGGAGAATAATGTTGTTTGGAAAAGGCTGGCAGTATGAAGAGAAGAGGGGGAAGGTGAGAGGAGAGGGGGAAGGTGAGAGGAGAGGGAGAAGGTGAGAGGAGAGGGGGAAGGTGAGAGGAGAGCTGAGGCTGAGAATAGGTAGAGTGTGCAATTAATAGATTAAGGTGAAGGTAGATAGATAGATATAGAGAGATGGATAGATGGATAGATAGATAGATAGATAGATAGATAGATGGACTGACAGACAGACGGGCGGATGGTTGGATGAGTATTATATATAATATGATATGAGATATATATATATATATATATATATATATATATATATGCATATATGCATATATGGGCATAAGACGTCACCGAATGTATAAACAACATGAAGTAAAAAAAAACGAGTTAAATACGCAAATAACGAGAGAAAAATGGAAAACAGGACAAGTAAATACCGTTTTCTATATCTCTCTCCCTCTTTCTCTATTTCTTTCTCTCGTTGCTCACACGTGATCATCGTCTATCTTTCTTTTCCTCACGTGACCATCGTCTATCTTTCTTTTCCTCACGTGACCATCTTTATTTTCCTGCACGACGTTCTAAGGACTGGACGTTTTCCTTCTCTCTTTTCTCTTTTCCAGGAAAATATTTATCCCAGCGTTCAATATTTTCCTCTCGTTCTGGTTTAACAATGCTCCATGTTTGTTTTCGTTGTTTCCTTGTATTTCTGCGCTGTCCTGCTTTCCTTCCCAACTTAGGCCCTCCATAAATCCAAAAATTTAATGTTGGAATTTATGGAACAACTGTCTTTTAAGACTCATAGTGTCGTTGAATGCTCGAAATGAGGAGTAAATAGACAGCCGACAGCTGATGAAGGGTCCTTTCTCTGTGTTTCCTTGTCCTGTTTTACATTTTTCCTTTCGCTGTTTCCTTATTCAACTCGTTTGTTTTCGTACTTCATGTTGTTTACAGAGTCGGTGACGTTCTGTACCCATATATGCATATATATATATGAGAGAGAAAGAGAGCGACAGAGAGAGAGAGAGGTAGATAAATACATAATATCTATATGCATATATATGTAGGTAAGTAGAGAGAGAAAGAGAGTGTAGGAGAGTGTATCAGAAAGTGAGCGTTTGAATGTGTGTGTAACTGTGTGTAGAGAAACAGATAGGGAAATAGATAGATTGAGAGATAGACAGATAGGTAGGTAGGGAGGGCGGGAAGGAGAGAGAGAGAGAGAATGTGTGTGTGTTTGTTTACGTACAAGTATGTGTGTGAATACGTATATATTTATGCTTGTACGTGTGCGTGTGTTTGTAAGTTAGATAGAATGAGAGAAAGTCTATGTATCTGTATGGATGTGTGTGCATCTGTCTTTGCCCCTGTGTGTTTGTGCGTTTGGGTATTGTGCGTGCATATGTGAATTTTGTGTGTCTGCCAGGCAAGCCCTTTATTAGGCAGCGATCATGGTGTGTTTCGTTGTACCCGAGCAACGATAATATCTTGGAATCTCAGAAAATAGTCTCGTTGAAGACTAGCAGACATATTTTATAAAGTAGGTGCTGAAAAGATCTTTCGTACCCTTGATAAAATACTTCTTGAAGATTCTGCCTAGTGGGGAAAAGCCTGAGTATGTATGTATGTATGCATGTGTGTGTGTGTGTGTGTGTGTGTGTGTGTGTGTGTGTGTGTGTGTATGTATGCATGTCATTGTTCAGTTTTCTTTCAAGATTTCTTGTTAATAGAGAAAGAGCCAGTTTCCGACCTAGATCCAAGATTCCTTCATTGGAATTTCAACATCATTGTATACATGTATGTATTATGTATATGTGCAGATTGCTTTATGTATGTAATCTCATTCATATAATTGCATATCTAAACATGCTCATATATATTTAAATGATAAACGTTTGTAAAGTTTTACAGATTTTTACAGTTCCAGTGATGTAGTTTTCGAATTAGCTTTCTCCTTTCTGGTTTTGAAACGGTTAGTGCTGAACACACTGTGTAGCAGCAACAGCAGCAGAAGTTGCAGCAGCAGCAGCAGCAGCAGCAGCAGTAGTAGTAGTAGTAGTAGTAGTAGTAGTAGTAGTAGTAATATCGGTGGTGGTGTAGTAGTAGTTGCATTTGTTGGCCTCTTGTTATAGTAGTCGTAGTAGCAGTAGTAGTGATAATAGCAGAAACAGTATTCTTCTCCTTCTTCTTCTTCTTCTTCTTCTTATTATTATTATCATTATTATTATTTGTAGTAGTAGGAGGAGTAGTAGTAGTTGCTGCTTTTGTTATTGCTACATTTACCAGAAGCTCAGCCTTGATGAATTTGTGTGATGGTCAAAGTTAGTCCAGCATTGGCCATCCGTATTTTATTCGAGTGATGGTCATCCGTATGTTATTATCGAGACCCATTCTACATACGGCTAATGTATTCCTAGGTACATATGACAAATCCAGAATTAAAACTGCCGGGTAGAGAAGGAAATGGTCACAATTTGGTGATAAAGGAGATTTCACAAACATCGAAATAATAAAAAAAGCACAAAACAAAACAAAAAACAAAACCTTTGTGTCTTTTTTTTTATTCACCGGAAAGGGACGACCCCTTTCGCTCCTCACGGGCCCTTCATAGAGCTAAGTTGTTTGATGTGTCGGTTTAAATAGATTTTAAATTACGATTTGAAACCAAACGATTTGGCTGCTATTTCAAGCAGGTCGTGTCTCTATATCAGCCTTGAGTAAAGTGCAGACCACGGGACATTCTGAATATTGCACCTAACGTAAAAATCACCTTGAATATTTTTTGTAGCAGTGCGATCCGCCTGTCGATGAGCTATATCACAAGCGGCCGCTTCTGGATAAAGATCGTGTATGGCTGACCTAACCCGCAGGCCCCCTCTGTGACTGTAGATTCCTGAAGTGGAGACATTGGAACTGGGATAGCTACACACAACGTGACCTCAATTAGAGCTCACAAGACGCTATCCCTATCAACTGGGTTACTGATACTATTGTTATTGTTTCTGCCATCGTTGTTGCTATTGTTGTTGTTTTTGTGGGTGTCGCTGTTCATTTTATTGTTGTAGCTGTAGTTGCTGCTACTTTTATAGTTGTTATTGCTGTCATCGTTTCGTTCTTGTCGTTGTCGTTGTTGCTGTTGGATGATGCTGCTATTATTATTATTATTATTATTATTATTGTTGTTGTTGTTTCTCTTCTCGTCGTCGTCGTCGTCCTTCTTGTTGTCGATGCTGTTGTAAAAATCTTTCCTGATCAATCGTAACGTGAATGTCGTGTTTGGTGATAACATTATTATTTTTTTCCCCAGTTCCATAAAGATGTTTTTAAGCTGTTAACTGTTGTATTGTGGAGGTTTAAATAGATCGTGCTGTGTTTACAAGATTTGCTTTCGTGAGTAAATTGCTGTTTTTTCTTGTTCTTTTATTTATTTATTTAATTTTATAAATATATTCTGTACGTAACTGTGACGTTGAATAGGAAGATAATAACAGTACATCGTCTGTTTATCATCGTCATTTTTGGCTGCCATTAATATTATTACTATAATTTCTACAATATCGTGTATTTATCTGGAGATTTTGTCAACACATAAATTTAAAAGTATTTCTGTGAATATTTTTGAAAACAACTTACTGTTTTTAGTATCGTTGCTTAATAGTCGCTTTCACATAAGGTTCATTTGATTCTGGGAACTTAACCGACATCGTTCGATTAGTGTTCAAGTTATAGCCTCTCATTTTTTGTTGTGATACATAATTTTCCAGACATCTTTATCTAGTTTAATCATCCACTTTTAAGATCATAGTGTGTGATTTGAGAAAGGTTTTGTTGCTGTTTCTAGCGGATCAAGGGAGGATCCTTTGTTGAATCCCAGTAGCAATGGAAGTAATAATACTACTAAAATATATGGAAAATGGTCTACCACTGTGATTAATTGGGTAAAACAAGTCAAGGGCAAAAAATCAATGCAAATTTAATTTTGCATCGCAGCTCTTATCGGATCTTTTAACAAAGATCTTTTTCTCTTAAGCCGTACTGTTTGTATCAAAGTACACAGCCATAAGATCAGATGAGCTCGAAAGTATAGCCTACTATAACGCGTTCGCGTTTTGTTTCTTCACTATAACGTATGCTGGGTAGACAAAAAAATAACCTGGGAAATCGTTCGATATTTCACTGGGTAAGAACGAAGGTGAAGAGTTATGTGAATTCGTAGTGCCATTTCCGCTGAATGAATTTGATGAGTTAAGCAAGGGGGCTGTATAGTAGGTTTTAATGACGAATACCTTATAGAGATAAAAGGTAAATTAGTTGGTGATGGGTTAGTAGAGTCGTAATAGTGTCGGATAGTATGTTTTGAGTTAATTGATTCGGCACCGCGCGTTCTTAGTTCAAATCCTATAGAGATCAACCTGCTTGTTATTCTTTTGGAGTCGGTATAGTACTAGTCAAGTACTGGAGGTATTACCTCGTACTCTGAATCTCTCTGAATTTCCACGCATGAGAAAACATCTCTAAAGAAAACATTTTACAATTTTTCGAAGAAAATTTCAGAAGATATACACAGTAGTGGCCTTGGAAGTCGTCATCGGTCGGTCGTTGATCTGAAAGCGTAAAGAAAAATACTGATGTTTCGTCTAAAAACCTACCATAAAAATGAATAAGATCTACATTTTTTTTTTCTTATGCAACAAAAACATCGAAAAAATTTGATGTCTTACAAAATAGAAGTTCGCCGTGTAAACTGGAAAAAATACGATGTTTACATTATGAAAATTCAGAAACCTAGATATATCTAGAAAAATATTCAAGGTAAATTTTCATTAGGTGTGCCATTCAGAAAGTCCCCACGAGCCGCAGTTTTCTCAAGACTGATATAGACACTCGACCTGCTAGAAACAGCAATCAAATCGTTTGGCTTTACGTCGTACTTTCACGTCTATTTAAGCCACCACAACAGACAACATAGTCCTAAGATGGACCTCGTTCGAGGCGAAGAGGTCGCCTCATCCCGGTGAACTGAAAAAAAGGAAATTAGTGTTAACTATGAAACCCAAACTAAAAAACCTACATATAAAAGCATATTATATTTATATTGGGTTGTTCGGAAAGATCGTGTCGATTTTTAAAGGAAAGAAAAAGGTCAATAAATACTTGCCATTACATTTTTAATCAGCCAAATATGAACCATTTTGTTGCGCAATGCGTCTCCATCTTTCCTTTAACTTGAAAATACCCTCTTCGCAGAATTGAGGTGGTTTCATGGCAAATAAGTCGAAAGGTAAGCTACTATAAACCGGCACGAACTTTCCGGACAACCCAATATAATGGGTTGCATGAGAGTCATGGTCATAGAGGATGTTGGTACTAATTCCACGGGTAACTTTTGGCTTTTTCCCATCCAACGGGTTTTCAATTCAATATTCAACCCCTTATAATTTATAACTCTTCTGAAGGCTGCACATTTCCTTAGCAGAATCTTTAGCATGCCAGGCAAAAAGCATAGTTGCATTTCGTCTGTCTTGAGTTCAAATTCCGCCGAGGTTGATTTTGCCTTTCCGGGTCGATAAAATAAGTATCAGTTGGATAATGGGGTCGATGTAATCGACTGCCCCTACCCATAAATTGGTGTCCTTGTGCAAAAATTTGAAATTCTTATTAATAGCTTTTTTACTTCGAGTTCTACGATAAACATAGTTTACTTGGAAAATAAAAATGTTCGGTTCAATTTCTATCTAGTTTTTAAAGAATTAAACGGAAATAATGAATCTCTAAGCAGAGAATTCTATTTATAGCGAAGTAATTGAAAATTTGTATTTTTCTTGATGTAAATGTTTACCTTTCATAAATTAGTAATGAGTAATAAAACGAATTAGTAATTCGTTTTAGTAATAAAACCTGAAAAAAAAATTATAACAATGCATGTAATGTATTTGAAGAACCAAACCACTCAAAAATTATTTTATGGAACAGTGAATCTCGAAACACGTAAAGCTATAAAGCTATTAAATGCTACGATTGATAATTTTAGGCGTTTCAAGAAACATTATTTTACGTTCTCTCAAAAGTTTATAAATTACTACGATGTCAACAGCATACGATTTTTTTTTCCGGTAAGATTAAACTTTCTGAAATGCTTACAGAATTTTGGAGGATTACTTTGGTCGAATGGTAAAATGCCTCCACGTGTGTCTACAGGAAATTTGAGTTCGAGTCTCACAAGCAGCGTTCGAATTTTTCTAGCCATAAAGGATTTTTTCAATGCAACATTTATATGCGATTATTCAGAGCTTTATGTATCTTCCGAAATCCACTGTTTCAAAGAAAATATATATATATATATTTCGCATTCTCCCACGAATCTATCAATTTTTATGACGTAACTGAAATTGTTTTTTTCTTTATAAAAAATATAGTTTTTGTGCTTAAATCACAGATTCTTCAGTATCCATTCAAAATTCCTTACGAAAAAATTAAACAGTAAAAGAAAAAATTATACAGATGCTAGAGAGTATAAATGGCTTATTTTCTGTATAAAAAAAATATGTTTATCGTGCTTAATTTTTGTTAAAATTTTGTTCCGTAACAAATCCTGAGATAAGTTTGGGGTAAAGACACAACGAAATATTTTTTTCTTAAATCAAACGATTAAAAACTCATGATTTTTTTCTCTCTTGTGTGTATGTGCATGTAAGTGTTTTACTGAACAATTTTAAATTTAGATACGACTCTGTATATGAGTATGGCTCTCTTTGTGTTTGTGTGTATGTATATCTATCTATCTATCTATCTGTCTATCTATCTATCTATGTACGTATATATATGTAGCTAAATTTAAAATTGTTAGGTAAAACTAAAGCTTTGTCAACTAAACTTAAAATAGAATATATAACTGTACGAGGTGAATTTTTTTGGAATCAAAAGTTTGAAAATGTGGAGGATGTTTTGTGCGTAAAACAAAAAAAAAACATTTGTAACTCTACCGCTTGTCGAGAAAAACTTAAATTTTATCTCCAAATCTTAAAGTACATTAAAGTTTGAAGAGAGAATTTTAAGCGAAGGAAATCATTTGATTTATTGTTTAAATTTTTTTTATGTACAACGAATGTAGCTTTTCATTAAAACCTCAAATCCATTGATAAAGATTTAGTTTTCTTCCAAATTTTGAAGAAATGATTCAGAATTTCTATTTCGTTGTTCGCGAAACAGGCACAGATACCACACATATATGCTCTCCTATATCGCTCACTTACTATTAAAGCAGAAAATATTCTCACATTTCTGCTTAGTCTGAGCTCGGTCTTGCGAATGGATCCTACAAGCACTTTTTCCTGGCTGTCTTTTTGTAATGTCATTTATTCTTTTCTACCTTCTCCTCCCAGTTTCTTCTGTACTTTTCTGAACTATCTGAAGAATGACGAAATCCGAAACGTAATACTCTTTACTTTTTCAAGTTTTCCTTGAGCACCAAACTTAAAACATTACTACTGAACATATCTTGCACGTGTGTTGTGTTTTTAGAGCTGGCAGTTAAATTGAAATGTAATTGGTCATAATGACGTTTCGTAACCCAGACATACTATAACCAAAGATACGAAAGAAACATTTACAGATATAAATCATTGGAAAAAAAAGAAAAGAAATGCAAAATTCCTTCACACAAGAAACAATTTATTGGTAACTAAATTTGCATTTGTTTGGGTCATACTAGAGTTTAGTTAATAAAAAAAATAATTGAAAAATATTTTTTTTGTTATGTTTTAACGCAACAAAATCATTAAAATATGTTATGGATTTCTGTCATTGTTCGTGCAAAAATTACAGTTTTGTCTTGTTTTTCGTTATCAATTGTTTAATAATATTAGAATGTTGTCTACAAAAAAAATCTAAACGAAATTATACGGCGACCATTTTTCCATAGCGCACCGAAGATGAAATATTATCGCGTTTTATTATGTATATTTTTTTTTATAAATTCTTGTGACTAAATTAATATTTATTGTCTTTCCCTTAATTAAGTTTTGCCTGCAAAACCTGGGTAGAACGAGAGAAAAAAAGATATTTCAATAAATATTTTCTTTTTTTTTTATTACACAAACGAAATGATTAAAAATTGTGTTTTTTTTTTCCCTATAAATATATTTAAAAATTTCTCATCATATGAAAAATAGTTTTGCTGTTTTTTAGCCATAGTAGATTTTAAAATATTTGTTGTGGAATATTTCAGTTTTGCCTGCAAAACATTTACGAAAAATAGAAAATAAATAAAGGAAGGAAGAATTTATGATGTTCTCTAATAATTAATGTTGTTCTTACTGTTGTTGCTATCTTTCTGAAGAAGAGGTTTATTTTTATTTCATTTTATTTTATTTAATTTATCTTTATTTATTTATTTTTTTTTTGTAGAAAATAATTATTTGATAATATTTGACTTTTGGCAACAAAGCCAGAGAAAGAGAGAGGAGACGAGAAAGGGAGAGAGAGATGGGAGAATGATATGAAGAGCGATAAAAAAGAGGGAAAGAGAGAGGAAGAGAGGGGAGACGAGATAGGGAGAGAGAGAGATGGGAGAATATGAAGAGAGATAGAGAAAGAGGGAAAGATAGAGGAGAAACCGGGGAGAAACATTGGGCGAGAGAGAAGGAGAGCTAGAAAGTGAGAAAACGATAGAGAAGAGAAAGAATGTGTGTGAGAGAGGGAGAGAGAGAGAGAAAAATTGCAGAGAGACATTCTTGATGCGACATAAATGAGTGAAAATTTTGTATTTCTGAAAGACAAAATATCTTTTTTTACAAAGTTAAAATGGAATTTTTATGATGCAAAAAGAATAACTATCTGTCTGTAAGTCTATCTCTCGTATTTCTCTCCCTCCCTCCCTCCCTCCCTCTATCTCTCTCTCTATATATAT